>NC_048588.1:32780981-32830981 GCF_013265735.2 Oncorhynchus mykiss
GAGTGAACTAGTGGCTGGGCTGTGTGAGGTCCTTGATGATGCTGGGGGCCTGCCTCAGGCACCATTTAGATGATGTGTCCTGGGTGGGTGGGAACACGGTCCCAGTGATGTACTGGGCCGTCTTCAAACACCTGCTGGAGGGCCTTGGGGCGGCGTGCCGAATTTCTTCAACCGCCTTAGGAAGTAGAGATGCTGTTGCACCCTCTTGTTGGTCCATGTCAAGTCTTCACCTTACATCTGTATACTTCTGACTCTTCTTTGGACACTGTGTTAACTAACCTCCAGACGAGCTTCAATGCCATTCAACTCTCCTTCCGTGGCCTCCAACTACTCTTAAATACAAGTAAAACTAAATGCATGCTCTTCAACCGATCGCTGCCCACACCCACCTTCCTGTCTAGCATCACTACTCTGGATGGTTCTGACTGAGAATATGTGGACAACTACAAATACCAAGGTGTCTGGTTAGACTGTAAACACTCCTTCCAGACTCACATTAAGCATCTTCAATCCAAAATTAAATCTAGAATTGCAAAAATCACTGAAGCTGGAGACTCATATCTCCCTGATGAACTTTAAGCACCAGCTGTCAGAGCAGCTCACAGATCACTGCACCTGTGCATAGCCCATCTGTAAATAGCCTATCCAACTACCTCATCCCCATACTGTTATTTATTTTCTTCTCCTTTTCACCCCAGTATCTCTACTTGCACATTCATCTTCTGCACATCTATCACTCCAGTGTTTAATTGCTAAATTGTAATTACTTTGCCACTATGGCCTATGTATTGCCTTACCTCCGTTATCTTACCTCATTAGCTCACACTGTGTATAGATTTTTTTCTATTGTGTTATTGACTGTATGTTTGTTTATTCCATGTGTAACTGTGTTGTTGATTGTGTCGGACTGCTTTGCTTTATCTTGGCCAGGTCGCAGTTGTAAATGAGAACTTGTTCTCAACTGGCCTACCTGGTTAAATAAAGGTCAAATAAATAAATACAAAAAAGTGGATGCAGAGGAACTTAAAACTGCTGACTCTCCATTGCAGTCTCATTGATGTGGATCGGGGCATGTTCTGTCCTCTGCTTCCTGAAGTCAACAATCATCTCCTTTGTTTTGCTGACATTGAGGGAGAGACTGTTGTCTTGTCACAATGCAAAGCCTCCTGTAGTATCTACAAAACAAGAAAATAACAAGGCCTCAATATAATATAGGCATTACGGAAATATCTGCAGATGTCAGCACAGCCTTCAGCAGCCTGAATAGGCTACACTTTGCAAAATAATATTATATGAATTTCATGCTATTACAGGTGAATGAACAGAATACATACATACACCAAATGAGTGAAAAGTTTAGATGTAATAATGCTGTATAATAGCCTGGAACTCTTTTAGACGTGCTTGCATTTGCTCAGTGAAATTATGAAATGAAGAACATTGTCAGACATGGTTTCCACTTATTCAACAGGCGCTTCAACAAGTGAATTCATGTCAGAGTTCTTCCCGGGACAAGTTTTGCCCAGAGGGCATACTTTATTAGTGTCAGTGTGCAATGCTGTCACTGACTCTTCTCCTCCTGTTAATTTCGTCTCCAGTCAAGTTTCTTTCTCGCTGAAAATTCCCTTCCTGGCTCCTTCTCACTCTCTCTTTGTGTGTGTCTGACTGTGACTGTGATCTCCCACGTTCTTTTTTTCCGCTAAAATGTTCCTTCTGGTCTATTTCCTCGTCCCGGATCACGGAAGAGGGACAACCCTCCTCTACTGAAGTCTGCCCCTCTGACCGACTGAAGATTCACACACAAGTGTGTGTGTGTAGAGAGCTACGGCGAGAGACACACAATCTTAGCCTCGAAGTTCAGCTGTTGGAACGCATTTCCAGCGCGCTCTGATATCAGAGAAGCTAAAGGAATGTGGACTGTTTCTCATGGAATTACCCGTGAGGATTAACTCGCGATAAGAAATCGGCGCCCGTGCTTGTGTTTGACCGTGGACGGGAGTATATGTCTGAGGTATATGAACCTGCTCGGTGTTCTGTAGCCGCAGAGCTCATGCATGGTGAGTTTGAGACAGGCAGTTTGCTCCAGTCCAACTTCACAGTGAAAAGCAAATCGGGAGAAATGATGCGAATAGCACGAAAGTTTTAAGCAAACTTTTACTTGAGTCTCTAGAGAAAACACAAGTAGGTAATTGGTCTCTTTTCAGAACAGTAAATTGTCCTTCCACGTTTGGGAATTCAGTTTACGGTGTGCAAACGCCACGGACAGAATGAACTTCTCTGGGCGCGTGGTACTTGCGCTGTTGCTCGCCCTGCTGGTGGGCTTTACCGGGGGCACACAAGCCCAAGTAGTGTCCGCCAAGGTGATGCGGTCGTCAAACTTGAGGCGAGATGGTGAGTTTTTGATTTGTGTAAGTCAATTTTGTGTGAATGTACAGTAACAAGTGTTTCAACAACAAAGCAACTGGTGTTTTGGACAAACTGTCTGTAGCCTATAATGGGTGGTAATATAATTACTCTTAGTAATGATTTGAGTTCTGATCACAATGGATTTATACTTGCAGTTGTTTGGTTACAGATGACATTGAAAGAGGTCCTTATGAACAATGTTGGTTAATTAGGCCTAGACACATCAGACTTCTACAATGTATTCTAAAATATCCACATTAACAATACTCAATTGAATTATAAAACAATGAAAGGTGAATATAGAACTATAGAAGTTGAATGTAATCTTGATTAGACAGTCCATGTCATAAGTGGCCTGTCAGGAGAAGCCTAGATGTTGTTTCATCTAGTGGTGTGTATGTCTTAGTCCGTGGTGACAAATGACCTGGCTACTCATGGGAAGTCAGCTTTTTGTGTTGACCTGTTCAAATGACCTAGACACACTATTGTTACTTTGTCTGAGAGAGACAGAGGGGAGAGTGGAGGTGATCAAGAGCAGAGGAGCGAAGGCAGATGAGAGGGAATGAAAGAGACAGCTGCATGGGGCTATGGAAAGAATAGGGGGAAAGACAAATGGAAAGGGCGAGAGACACCATTTAGGATATAGGGCACAGGCAGCAGGAGGAGAAGAGAGAGTACCAGTTGAGTTTTGTAGAACAGTGTTGTAGAACCACAGTAACATTGTCCTCAGTGTTGTAGAACCACAGTAACATTGCCCTCAGTGTTCTAGAACCACAGTAACATTGTTCTCAGTGTTGTAAAACCACAGTAACACAGTAACATTGTCCCCAGTGTTGTAAAACTACAGTAAAACAGTAACATTGTCCTCAGTGTTGTAAAACCACAGTAACATTGTTCTCCGTGTTGTAAAACCACAGTAACATTGTTCTCCGTGTTGTAAAACCACAGTAACACATTAACATTGTCCTCAGTGTTGTAAAACCACAGTAACATTGTTCTCAGTTTTGTAAAACCACAGTAACACAGTAACATTGTCCTCAGTGTTGTAAAACCACAGTAACACAGTAACATTGTCCTCAGTGTTGTAAAACCACAGTAACATTGTCCTCAGTGTTGTAAAACCACAGTAACACAGTAACATTGTCCTCAGTGTTGTAAAACCACAGTAACACAGTAACATTGTCCTCAGTGTTGTAAAACCACAGTAACATTGTCCTCAGTGTTGTAAAACCACAGTAACATTGTCCTCAGTGTTGTAAAACCACAGTAACATTGTCCTCAGTGTTGTAGAACCACAGTAACATTGTACTCAGTGTTGTAAAACCACAGTAACACAGTAACATTGTCCTCAGTGTTCTACATCCACAGTAACATTGTTCTCAGTGTAGTAGAACCACAGTAACATTGTCTTCAGTGTTGTAAAACCACAGTAACATTGTCCTCAGTGTTGTAAAACCACAGTAACATTGTCCTCAGTGTTGTAGAACCACAGTAACATTGTCCTCATTGTTGTAGAACAACAGTAACATTGTCCTCAGTGTTGTAGAACCACAGTAACACAGTAACATTGTCCTCAGTGTTCTACAACCACAGTAACATTGTTCTCAGTGTAGTAGAACCACAGTAACATTGTCCTCAGTGTTGTAGAACCACAGTAACACAGTAACATTGTCCTCAGTGTTCTACAACCACAGTAACATTGTTCTCAGTGTAGTAGAACCACAGTAACATTGTCCTCAGTGTTCTGGTCTTTTCTTACCTGTAGTCATAGCTACCTTGTTGACCTGGTCATCCTCAGTGTTGTAGAACCACAGTAACATTGTTCTCAGTGTTGTAGAACCACAGTAACATTGTCCTCAGTGTTGTAGAACAACAGTAACATTGTCCCCAGTGTTGTAGAACCACAGTAACATTGTCCTCAGTGTTGTAGAACCACAGTAACACAGTAACATTGTACTCAGTGTTGTAAAACCACAGTAACACAGTAACATTGTCCTCAGTGTTCTACAACCACAGTAACATTGTTCTCAGTGTAGTTGAACCACAGTAACATTGTCCTCAGTGTTCTGGTCTTTTCTTACCTGTAGTCATAGCTACCTTGTTGACCTGGTCATCCTCAGTGTTGTAGAACCACAGTAACATTGTTCTCAGTGTTGTAGAACCACAGTAACATTGTCCTCAGTGTTGTAGAACCACAGTAACATTGTCCTCAGTGTTGTAGAACAACAGTAACATTGTCCCCAGTGTTGTAGAACCACAGTAACATTGTCCTCAGTGTTGTAGAACCACAGTAACATTGTACTCAGTGTTGTAAAACCACAGTAACATTGTCCTCAGTGTTGTAGAACCACAGTAACATTGTTCTCAGTGTTGTAGAACCACAGTAACATTGTCCTCAGTGTTGTAGAACCACAGTAACACTAACAACCCACAGGTGTCATTTAGTTTAGCCTGGAGACTACAGCCACATCCACAGCAGAATGCCTACATTATAACAGTCTGTCTCTCTAATTCACACACAGCTGCCTGCTATGAGCCTCTTTCTGGGCAGAGAAAGAGGAAAATACCACAGTATCACTTACACCTCTGTGCCATGCTCTAGGCCCTGGTTCGTCTCGCACTCCTCCTGTGTGTGTGTGTGTGTGTGTGTGTGTACGCTCCATATGCCGTATCAACTAAGAGTCTCAGCGGGAGAGGCCCATCCTAATGGATTGGGTAATTTGGGTCTGTATGCAGATTGTTGATCTGATCTCCAGTGTTTGGATTCTTTCAATACTCCAACCTCCCTTTACTTCTGACAGGTGTGTGTGTGGACACATTAGCAACATTCATCAAAATTGTTAAAAGGTGATGAAAACAATTGTAACAAATGCAACAGTTGGACAATGAAGATCCTCCAAACTGTTTGATAAAAAATAAAATAATAATAATAATAATATATATTTATATATGTATGTGTATGTGTGTGTGTGTGTGTACACGTACGTACATATACATACAGTTGAAGTTGGAAGTTCACATACACCTTAGCCAAATACATTTAAACTCAATTTTTCACAATTCCTGACATTTAATCCTAGTAAAAATTCCCTGTCTTAGGTCAGATAGGATCACCACTTTATTTTAAGAATGTGAAATGTCAGAATAATAGTTGAGAGAATTATTTCATCACATTCCCAGTGGGTCAGAAGTTTACATACACTCAATTTGTATTTAGTAGCATTACCTTTAAATTGTTTAACTTGGGTCAAATATTTTGGGTAGCCTTCCACGAGCTTCCCACAATAAGTTGTGTGAATATAGGCCCAGAATCTCCTGACAAAGCTGGTGTAACTGAGTCAGGTTTGTAGGCCTGCTTGCTTGCACACACTTTTTCAGTTCTGCCCACATATTTTTTATGGGATTGAAGTCAGGGCTTTGTGAAAGCTACTCCAATACCTTGACTTTGTTGTCCTTAAGCCATTTTGACACAACTTTGGAAGTATGCTTGGGGTTATTGTCCAATTGGAAGACCCATTTGCGATCAAGCTTTAAACTTCCTGACTGATGTCTTGAGATGTTGCTTCAATATATCCACACAATTTTCAAGCCTCATGATGCCATATATTTTGTGAAGTGCACCAGTCCCTCCTGCAGCAAAGCACCCCCACAATATGATGCTGCCACCCCCGTGCTTCACGGTTGGAATGGTGTTCTTCGGCTTGCAAGCCTCCCCCTTTTTCCTTCCAACATAATGATGGTCATTATGGCCAAACAGTATTATTTTTGTTTCATCAGACTAGAGGACATTTCTCCAAAAAGTACGATCTTTGTCCCCATGTGCAGTTCCAAACCGTAGTCTGGCTTTTTTATGGCAGTTTTGGGGCAGTGGCTTCTTCCTTGGTGAGCGACCTTTCAGGTTATGTCGATATAGGACTCGTTTTACTTTGGATATAGATACTTTTGTACCTGTTTCCTGCAGCATCTTCACATGGGCCTTTGCTGTTGTTCTGGGATTGATTTGCACTTTTCACACCAAAGTATGTTCATCTCTAGGAGACAGAACGCGTCTCCTTCCTGAGCATTATGGCGGCTGCGTGGTCCCATGGTGTTTATACTTGCATACTATTGTTTGTACAGATGAACGTGGTACCTTCAGGCATTTGGAAATTGCTCCCAAGGATGAACTAGACTTGTGGAGGTCTACAATTTTGAGTTTTGGCTGATTTCTTTTGATTTTTCCATAATGTCAAGCAAAGAGGCACTGAGTTTGAAGGTAGGCCTTGAAATACATCCACAGGTACACCTCCAATTGACTCAAACTATGTCAATTAGCCTATCAGAAGCTTCTAAAGTCATGACATAATTTTCTGGAATTTTCCAAGCTGTTTAAAGGCACAGTCAACTTATAGTATGTAAACTTCTGACCCACTGGAATTGTGATACTGTGAATTGTAAGTTAAATAATCTGTCTGTAAACAATTGTTGGAAAAATGACTTGTGTCATGCACAAGTAGTTTTGCATAGTTCCACAAGTATGTCAGTAGCAGGATACTCTCAGATTGAAAATCAACAGGCTTGGCTGTAAATAACACCTATCTATACATACACACACACACACACCTGTCTACATACTTTACATTGTTTGCAAGATCAGACATAATACCACTGTATCCCAGTGTTCATTTTTGGAAGTTGCTTTAATTTCATCTGTATTAAATGTCTGTCAGGCTCGTTGATATGATTGGTCCAAGGCGCAGCGTGTATAGGGTTCCACATGTTTTAATTCATCGAAACTCACCAACAAAACAATAAAGAACAAACGAGACGTAACGACTGGAGTGCTCACAGGCACTACACAAAAACAAGATCCCACACACTAAGGTGGGAAAAAAGGCTGCCAAAGTATGATCCCCAATCAGAGACAACGATAGACAGCTGCCTCTGATTGGGAACCATACCCGGTCAACGGTCAAATAAAAAAACTAGAATGCCCACCCAAATCACACCCGACCTAACCAAATAGAGAAATAATAGAGAAATAAAAAGGCTCTTTAACCTGTTAGAGCTCTAGGGGCGCTATTTCATTTTTGGATAAAAAACGTTCCCGTTTTAAGCGCGATATTTTGTCACGAAAAGATGCTCGACTATGCATATTCTTGACAGTTTTGGAAAGAAAACACTCTGAAGTTTCAGAATCTGCAAAGATTTTGTCTGTAAGTGCCCCAGAACTCATTCTACAGGCGAAACCAAGATGATGCATCAACCAGGAATTAGCAGAATTTCTGAAGCTCTGTTTTCCATTGTCTCCTTATATGGCTGTGATTGCGCAAGGAATGAGCCTACACTTTCTGTCGTTCGCCCAAGGTCTTAGCAGCATTGTGACGTATTTGTAGGCATATCATTGGAAGATTGACCATAAGAGACTACATTTTCCAAGTGTCCGCCTGGTGTCCTGCGTCGAATTCGGTGCGCAATTGCCAGCTGCTTCTACTTTACCATTTGATTCAGGGGAGAAAGCATGTGTCCAAGAACGATGTATCAATGAAGAGATATGTGAAAAACACCTTGATGATTGATTCTAAACAACGTTTGCCATGTTTTCAGTCGATATTATGGAGTTAATTTGGAAAAAAGTTCGCGTTTTGAGGACTGAATTTTCGGATTTTTTTTGGTAGCCAAATGTGATGTATAAAACGGAGCTATTTCTAATACACAAGGAATCTTTTTGGAAAAACTGAGCATCTGCTATCTAACTGAGAGTATCCTCATTGAAAACATCAGAAGTTCTTCAAAGGTAAATTATTTTATTTGAAGGCTTTTATGTTTTTGTTAATGTTGCGTGCTGGATGCTAACGCTAATGCTAACGCTAAATGCTAACGCGAAATGCTAACTCTAGCTAGCTACTTTTACACAAATGATTGTTTTCCTATGGTTGAGAAGCATATTTTGAAAATCTGAGATGACAGTGTTGTTTACAAAAGGCTAAGCTTGAGAGATGGCATATTTATTTCATTTCATTTGCGATTTTCATAAATAGTTAACGTTGTGTTATGCTAATGAGCTTGCTGATAGATTTACACAATCCTGGATACAGGGGTTTTTTCATAGCTAAACGTGACGCAGAAAACGGAGCGATTTGTCCTAAACAAATAATCTTTCAGGAAAAACTGAACATTTGCTATCTGAGAGTCTCCTCATTGAAAACATCTGAAGTTCTTCAAAGGTAAATGATTTTATTTGAATGCTTTTCTGTTTTTTTGTGTAAATGTTGCCAGCTGAATACTAATGCTAAATGCTACGTTAGCCATCAATACTGTTACACAAATGCTTGTTTTGCAATGGTTGAGAAGCATATTTTGAAAATCTGAGATGACAGTGTTGTTAACAAAAGGCTAAGCTTGAGAGCTAGCATATTTATTTCATTTCATTTGCGATTTTCATGAATAGTTAACGTTGCGTTATGGTAATGAGCTTGAGTCTGTATTCGTGACAGTACCCCCCCCCCCCCCCCCCCCCCCCCCCCCCCCCAAAGTTGCGGACTCCGGCCGCAAAACCTGACTCCATGGGGGAGGGTCTGGGTGGGCATCTAGCCTCTGTGGTGGCTCCGGTTCGGGACGTAGACCCCGCTCCGCTCGCTGATCCCTCCGCTTCCGCCTCCGCTTCCGTGGAACCGGACCGTGGATCTTCGCCGGAGGTTCCGGACCGTGGATTGTCGTCGGGGACTCCGGACCGTAAGATTGTCGTCGGGGACTTCCGGACCGTAAGATTGTCGTCGGGGACTCCGGACCGTAAGATTGTCGTCGGGGACTCCGGACCGTAAGATTGTCGTCGGGGACTCCGGACCGTAAGATTGTCGTCGGGGACTCCGGACCGTAAGATTGTCGTCGGGGACTCCGGACCGTAAGATTGTCGTCGGGGACTCCGGACCGTAAGATTGTCGTCGGGGACTCCGGACCGTAAGATTGTCGTCGGGGACTCCGGACCGTAAGATCGGCGTCGGGGACTCCGGACCGTAAGATCGGCGTCGGGGACTCCGGACCGTAAGATCGTCGTTGGGGACTCCTGAACCTTCACAGGAGGCTCTAAGCTGGGAACCCCCACTGGAGGCTCTAGACTGCAGACCATCACTGGAGGCTCTGGACCGCCGACCGTCGCTGGAGGCTCTGGACCGTCGCTGGAGGTTCTGGACCGGCGCTGGAGGCTCTGGACCGTCACTGGAGGCTCTGGACCGCCGACCGTCACTGGAGGCTCTGGACCGCCGACCGTCACTGGAGGCTCTGGACCGCCGACCGTCACTGGAGGCTCTGAACCGCCGACCGTCGCTGGAGGCTCTGGACCGTCACTGGAGGCTCTGGACCGCCGACCGTCACTGGAGGCTCTGGACCGTCACTGGAGGCTCTGGACCGTCACTGGAGGCTCTGGACCGTCGCTGGAGGCTCTGAACCGCCGACCGTCACTGGAGGCTCTGGACCGCCGACCGTCACTGGAGGCTCTGGACCGTCACTGAAGGCTCTGGACCGTCACTGGAGGTTCTGGACCGTCACTGGAGGCTCTGAACCGCCGACTGTCACTGGAGGCTCTAGACCGCCGACCGTCACTGGAGGCTCTGGACCGCCGACCGTCGCTGGAGGCTCTGGACCGTCGCTGGAGGCTCTGGACCGTCACTGGAGGCTCTGGACCGTCGCTGGAGGCTCTGGACCGCCGACCGTTGCTGGAGGCTCCAGCGAACCATACCCGGCCAACAAAGATATAGAAAAACTAGAATGCCCACCCAAATCACACCCCGACCTAACCAAATAGAGAAATAAAAACGCTCTCTAAGGTCAGGGCGTGACAATGTCTACTACTTTTTAAATTCCACAAGAACTTACCACCAGTCAAAATAAAGTAGTCTGTCTTGTGGTGTCGAGACGATGTGTTAAATGTCTGACGCAGCTTTAGCGTTCTTATCGATGCAACGGAAATATAATGTATTCCATTGAGCCCAATTCAGCCATTCCCGGGGTGTGTCTGACAGGGTTCTGCAGGAATAACGTTACCTGGCATAACTTTACCTGGCAAAACGTTACCTGGCATAACGTTACCTGGCATAACGTTACCTGGCATAGCGTTACCTGGCATAGCGTTACCTGGCATAACGTTACCTGGCATAACGTTACCTGGCATAACGTTACCTGGCATAACGTTACCTGGCATAGCGTTACCTGGCATAGCGTTACCTGGCATAACGTTACCTGGCATAACGTTACCTGGCATAGCGTTACCTGGCATAACGTTACCTGGCATAGCGTTACCTGGCATAACGTTACCTGGCATAACGTTACCTGGCATAACGTTACCTGGCATAGCGTTACCTGGCATAGCGTTACCTGGCATAACGTTACCTGGCATAGCGTTACCTGGCATAGCGTTACCTGGCATAACGTTACCTGGCATAACGTTACCTGGCATAACGTTACCTGGCATAACGTTACCTGGCATAGCGTTACCTGGCATAGCGTTACCTGGCATAACGTTACCTGGCATAACGTTACCTGGCATAACGTTACCTGGCATAACGTTACCTGGCATAGCGTTACCTGGCATAACGTTACCTGGCATAGCGTTACCTGGCATAACGTTACCTGGCATAACGTTACCTGAAAAAAGTATGAAAGAGTCGCAAGAGTAAAATGAAACCGATCAATCTGTTGAGATTTAAGTGTCAAGCGAATTTTTCAAACACAGGTAATAGATGTCTGAAAAACACAGATCCTTAGGTGGGTACAGTGCTGTCTTGGGACTTCAGGTTGACACAGACCCCTCATCATTGAACTAACACATCATTTGGTATAGTGTGTGTGTGTGTGATTTTGGTTGGCAAGCTCTGTCACACGGCGCATTCAGGAATTCCCACCAAGGTTTCTCCTGTGTTTGTTTAGCGTTGTATTCATACTCCCCTCCTCACCATAAGTGTGTGTGCTTGGCAAACAATATTTGGCCTTTGTGTTCAAAACAACCCATCACCTTCACTGAGGAGACAGCAGACAACACACAGAGAGAGACACACACACACACACACAGAGACATACACACAGAGATAGAGAGACATATATACTCACACACACTGAGAGAGACATACACACAGAGAGAGAGAGAGAGAGAGAGAGAGAGACATATATATACACACACTGAGAGAGACATACACACAGAGAGAGAGAGAGAGAGAGAGACATATATATACACACACAGAGAGAGACATCACACAGAGAGACATACACACAGAGAGAGAGAGAGAGATACACACAGAGAGAGAGAGACATGTACACACACACACACACAGAGAGACATGTACACACACACACACACACAGAGAGACCTGTACACACACACACAGAGAGAGAGACATATACACACACACAGAGAGAGAGACATATACACACACACAGAGAGAGAGAGACAAATATACACACACACACAGAGAGACATACACACAGAGAGAGAGAGAGACATGCACAGAGTGAGAGAGAGAGAGAGAGAGAGGCGCGCACACACAGAGGGACACACATGCAGACAGAGAGAGGCGCACACCCACACAAAACCACACACATACACTCACTGACAAACTCCCAACCTCCTCATGAAAACAAAGTGTTTTTAATTTATTAAAGACACCATATAGGAAAGAGGCCCACCTCTCTTATCTCACTCTCTGGTCTACACCATTGCATATCGCTCTGTACGTCCCCACCTTTAATATGTCTGATTCCTTCCTCAATCTCTCCATCTTTCTTTCTCTTCTTTAATCAAAGGCTGGTTCCGCTGCGGGTCTCAGAGCAAATCTAATATGGCAAAGAGTGTTTGCAAGTAACACACACACACACTGACAACAGTCTGTTTAGACATCAAAGTCTGCTGAAGAATGAAAGGCTGTTCCTGAATGTGCAACTTCCAACACACACTGTGAACATTATGTTCTTCTTCAACTGCACTGTTGGTTAAGGGTTTTATCAGTTAGCATTTCACGGTAAAGTCTACACTTGTTGTATTCAGCATTTCACGGTAAAGTCTACACCTGTTGTATTCAGCATTTCACGGTAAAGTCTACACTTGTTGTATTCAGCATTTCACGGTAAAGTCTACACTTGTTGTATTCAGCATTTCACGGTAAAGTCTACACCTGTTGTATTCAGCATTTCACGGTAAAGTCTACACTTGTTGTATTCAGCATTTCACGGTAAAGTCTACACTTGTTGTATTCAGCATTTCACGGTAAAGTCTACACTTGTTGTATTCAGCATTTCACGGTAAAGTCTACACCTGTTGTATTCAGCATTTCACGGTAAAGTCTACACCTGTTGTATTCAGCATTTCACGGTAAAGTCTACACTTGTTGTATTCAGCATTTCACGGTAAAGTCTACACTTGTTGTATTCAGCATTTCACGGTAAAGTCTACACTTGTTGTATTCGGCGCATGTGACAGACATTTTGATTTGAACATAGGCTGTTACAGTTTTAACAGTGGCTAAGTAGGCTGCTGTAGTAGGCTGCTGTAGTAGGCTGCTGTAGTAGGCTGCTGTAGTAGGCTGCTGTAGTAGGCTGCTGTAGTAGGCTGCTGTAGTAGGCTGCTGTGGCTGTCTGGTCTGGGTGGGCATCTAGCCTCTGTGGTGGCTCCGGTTCGGGACGTAGACCCCGCTCCGCTCGCTGATCCCTCCGCTTCCGCCTCCGCTTCCGTGGAACCGGACCGTGGATCTTCGCCGGAGGTTCCGGACCGTGGATTGTCGTCGGGGACTCCGGACCGTAAGATTGTCGTCGGGGACTTCCGGACCGTAAGATTGTCGTCGGGGACTCCGGACCGTAAGATTGTCGTCGGGGACTCCGGACCGTAAGATTGTCGTCGGGGACTCCGGACCGTAAGATTGTCGTCGGGGACTCCGGACCGTAAGATCGGCGTCGGGGACTCCGGACCGTAAGATCGGCGTCGGGGACTCCGGACCGTAAGATTGTCGTCGGGGACTCCGGACCGTAAGATCGTCGTTGGGGACTCCTGAACCTTCACAGGAGGCTCTAAGCTGGGAACCCCCACTGGAGGCTCTAGGCTGCAGACCATCACTGGAGGCTCTGGACCGCCGACCGTCGCTGGAGGCTCTGGACCGTCGCTGGAGGTTCTGGACCGGCGCTGGAGGCTCTGGACCGTCACTGGAGGCTCTGGACCGCCGACCGTCACTGGAGGCTCTGGACCGCCGACCGTCACTGGAGGCTCTGGACCGCCGACCGTCACTGGAGGCTCTGAACCGCCGACCGTCGCTGGAGGCTCTGGACCGTCACTGGAGGCTCTGGACCGCCGACCGTCACTGGAGGCTCTGGACCGTCACTGGAGGCTCTGGACCGTCACTGGAGGCTCTGGACCGTCGCTGGAGGCTCTGAACCGCCGACCGTCACTGGAGGCTCTGGACCGCCGACCGTCACTGGAGGCTCTGGACCGTCACTGAAGGCTCTGGACCGTCACTGGAGGTTCTGGACCGTCACTGGAGGCTCTGAACCGCCGACTGTCACTGGAGGCTCTAGACCGCCGACCGTCACTGGAGGCTCTGGACCGCCGACCGTCGCTGGAGGCTCTGGACCGTCGCTGGAGGCTCTGGACCGTCACTGGAGGCTCTGGACCGTCGCTGGAGGCTCTGGACCGCCGACCGTTGCTGGAGGCTCCAGCGAACCATACCCGGCCAACAAAGAAATAGAAAAACTAGAATGCCCACCCAAATCACACCCCGACCTAACCAAATAGAGAAATAAAAACGCTCTCTAAGGTCAGGGCGTGACAATGTCTACTACTTTTTAAATTCCACAAGAACTTACCACCAGTCAAAATAAAGTAGTCTGTCTTGTGGTGTCGAGACGATGTGTTAAATGTCTGACGCAGCTTTAGCGTTCTTATCGATGCAACGGAAATATAATGTATTCCATTGAGCCCAATTCAGCCATTCCCGGGGTGTGTCTGACAGGGTTCTGCAGGAATAACGTTACCTGGCATAACTTTACCTGGCAAAACGTTACCTGGCATAACGTTACCTGGCATAACGTTACCTGGCATAACGTTACCTGGCATAACGTTACCTGGCATAGCGTTACCTGGCATAGCGTTACCTGGCATAACGTTACCTGGCATAACGTTACCTGGCATAACGTTACCTGGCATAACGTTACCTGGCATAGCGTTACCTGGCATAGCGTTACCTGGCATAACGTTACCTGGCATAACGTTACCTGGCATAACGTTACCTGGCATAACGTTACCTGGCATAGCGTTACCTGGCATAACGTTACCTGGCATAGCGTTACCTGGCATAACGTTACCTGGCATAACGTTACCTGAAAAAAGTATGAAAGAGTCGCAAGAGTAAAATGAAACCGATCAATCTGTTGAGATTTAAGTGTCAAGCGAATTTTTCAAACACAGGTAATAGATGTCTGAAAAACACAGATCCTTAGGTGGGTACAGTGCTGTCTTGGGACTTCAGGTTGACACAGACCCCTCATCATTGAACTAACACATCATTTGGTATAGTGTGTGTGTGTGTGTGATTTTGGTTGGCAAGCTCTGTCACACGGCGCATTCAGGAATTCCCACCAAGGTTTCTCCTGTGTTTGTTTAGCGTTGTATTCATACTCCCCTCCTCACCATAAGTGTGTGTGCTTGGCAAACAATATTTGGCCTTTGTGTTCAAAACAACCCATCACCTTCACTGAGGAGACAGCAGAAAACACACAGAGAGAGACACACACACACACACAGAGACATACACACAGAGATAGAGAGACATATATACTCACACACACTGAGAGAGACATACACACAGAGAGAGAGAGAGAGAGAGAGAGAGACATATATATACACACACAGAGAGAGACATCACACAGAGAGACATACACACAGAGAGAGAGAGAGAGATACACACAGAGAGAGAGAGACATGTACACACACACACACACAGAGAGACATGTACACACACACACACACACAGAGAGACCTGTACACACACACACAGAGAGAGAGACATATACACACACACAGAGAGAGAGAGAGACAAATATACACACACACACAGAGAGACATACACACAGAGAGAGAGAGAGACATGCACAGAGAGAGAGAGAGAGAGAGAGAGAGGCGCGCACACACAGAGGGACACACATGCAGACAGAGAGAGGCGCACACCCACACAAAACCACACACATACACTCACTGACAAACTCCCAACCTCCTCATGAAAACAAAGTGTTTTTAATTTATTAAAGACACCATATAGGAAAGAGGCCCACCTCTCTTATCTCACTCTCTGGTCTACACCATTGCATATCGCTCTGTACGTCCCCACCTTTAATATGTCTGATTCCTTCCTCAATCTCTCCATCTTTCTTTCTCTTCTTTAATCAAAGGCTGGTTCCGCTGCGGGTCTCAGAGCAAATCTAATATGGCAAAGAGTGTTTGCAAGTAACACACACACACACTGACAACAGTCTGTTTAGACATCAAAGTCTGCTGAAGAATGAAAGGCTGTTCCTGAATGTGCAACTTCCAACACACACTGTGAACATTATGTTCTTCTTCAACTGCACTGTTGGTTAAGGGTTTTATCAGTTAGCATTTCACGGTAAAGTCTACACTTGTTGTATTCAGCATTTCACGGTAAAGTCTACACCTGTTGTATTCAGCATTTCACGGTAAAGTCTACACTTGTTGTATTCAGCATTTCACGGTAAAGTCTACACTTGTTGTATTCAGCATTTCACGGTAAAGTCTACACCTGTTGTATTCAGCATTTCACGGTAAAGTCTACACTTGTTGTATTCAGCATTTCACGGTAAAGTCTACACTTGTTGTATTCAGCATTTCACGGTAAAGTCTACACTTGTTGTATTCAGCATTTCACGGTAAAGTCTACACCTGTTGTATTCAGCATTTCACGGTAAAGTCTACACCTGTTGTATTCAGCATTTCACGGTAAAGTCTACACTTGTTGTATTCAGCATTTCACGGTAAAGTCTACACTTGTTGTATTCAGCATTTCACGGTAAAGTCTACACTTGTTGTATTCGGCGCATGTGACAGACATTTTGATTTGAACATAGGCTGTTACAGTTTTAACAGTGGCTAAGTAGGCTGCTGTAGTAGGCTGCTGTAGTAGGCTGCTGTAGTAGGCTGCTGTAGTAGGCTGCTGTAGTAGGCTGCTGTAGTAGGCTGCTGTGGCTATTTGATCATAATCTAGATCATAGCCTACCAGAGTGGCCTACCATCAAAAACAGTGCAAAAAAATGCATCCAATAATGTTTTAACATGGAAATAGCTGTTCTATCATTCAGCCTCCAATGTGTGGTCTTCAATGTGTAGTCTTCAATGTGTGGTCTTCAATGTGTGGTCTTCAATGTGTAGTCTTCAATGTGTGGTCTTCAATGTGTGGTCTTCAATGTGTAGTCTTCAATGTGTGGTCTTCAATGTGTAGTTTTCAATGTGTGGTTTTCAATGTGTGGTCTTCAATGTGTAGTCTTCAATGTGTAGTCTTCAATGTGTAGTCTTCAATGTGTGGTCTTCAATGTGTGGTCTTCAATGTGTGGTCTTCAATGTGTGGTCTTCAATGTGTGGTCTTCAATGTGTGGTCTTCAATGTGTGGTCTTCAATGTGTGGTCTTCAATGTGTGGTCTTCAATGTGTGGTCTTCAATGTGTGGTCTTCAATGTGTGGTCTTCAATGAAGCATTCATGCAGGGCTTTAACCTGCTCATCCGTTTGTCCTTCAGACAAGGAGGCGACTGAAACTGTTGTTTGATGCAAGAAACCACTTTACAAAATAAAATGCATTATTATTCCCATATCATTATTACAGAGAATCAGACAAATTATGCTACCCTCTGCCTTTTGGCTACTTAGATTATTAAAGCCTGTCTCAAAATACAACACTGCCCCTTTAAGACAAAGAAAGGCTCTTCCTGACTCCTCTTTTTTCAAGGATGTCTAGAAATGTACAGGTTTTGTGCTCAATCACTCCCCTGCTGCTGACTACAAATGATCTGGAACCTAATAACTCACTAACTAGCAAATGATATGAACAAAATGTGCACATGTGACTACATGTCTCTCTCGCTTTGATCTCAACAAGCTCACCTACTCACCACCACTCATGCTGTACATGCTGTAAACACAGTCCAGTTCAATGTAAATGGCACAGAACCATATATGGCAATGGTCTATTTGCATATCGACCTACTGCAGCTCTGATTGGTTATTATGCCACACTGGTCTGTGTAGAGTACAGGCTGAGTAGTGCGTGTCAATGCAATAGAATCCTACACCGATGTGTTCTGCCAACAAAATCTCTTTTCATAATTTGCTTTGTTTCGGTATGCTGCATTGCAAGTGGCTAATATTGCCTTGATTCAATCACAATTGCCACAGTAAAGGAAAACGTTGACAGTGTTAACAGGGAAAACTCTGGAACAGTGGTCACCAACCTTATCTGAGTCAAAATGCTGAGATCTAACACTCTGATTTTTTATTAACATGACTTAAAAAAAAAACATCCTATTCAACATTAACCAATCAAAAACAGTTCTGTAGCAATGAGGTTTGTACAGTAAGCTATAGGCCCAATACATTATCACCGCATATTGGCTTTGCTTGAATTTACCTGCCAATGCATTGTTGTTCAGGACATTTCAAAATTTGAGCTAGGCTATCTGATCACACCAGTAATAGATCCGTTGTTGTATTACTTGTGAGGCACAGCTGAGTGAGCAGACATTTAAATAATTAGCTTTTTATTTTACTGGGCTGATGGTGCCTCCATCTGATGGTCAGTCTCAACGGAGGGAGAGAGCAGCAGATTGAGGGTCCGTCTCTCAACATCCTTCCTCTCTCCCTTTCCTCCACTGACACTGACCAAAAAGGGACACCATCGTCTTCCAGCTGATGGCAAAACTCGAGTCCCACCACATTATTTCTGCCTCATGCACAAATTCATGTTGTTACTCCTATCGACTAGGAATGCCTTGGAGATCGACCAGTCGATTGCGATCGACCGATTTGGTGAGCACTGCTCTAGAAAGTTGAGTGAATTTCAATCTCTGCTTCTCTGGGGGCTGATACTTCAGTCTCGGGTGGACTACTGCATGCACGCACACGCACAGCTTAGAGGGAACATTGTCTAAGGTCCTATAAAATGATATATAGGGCAGCAGAGGCTCCTCAGAGGAAGAGGAGGACCATCCTCAGTGAATTCCATAGCGGTCTCAATCCTTTTCAGATAAAACTATAAACTATACCAACTATATTCACACGTCACCAAATAATGGATCAAAACACACTGTTTTGCAGTGAAGGTCTATAGTAGCCTCAGCAGCACTCTGTAGGGTAGCACCGTAGGGTAGGGTAGCACCGTAGGGTAGATAGGACCGTAGGGTGGCACGGTGGTGTAGTGTAGCGTAGCACCATAGGGTAGACTGTAGAGTAGGGTAGCAGGGTAGGGTAGCATCGTAGGGTAGCAGCACTCTGTAGGGTAGCACTGTGGTGTAGTGTAGCAGCACTTTGTAGGGTAGCAACGTGTGGTAGCAGCACTCTGTAGGGTATGGTAGGCACCGTGGTGTAGGGTAGCAGCACTCTGTAGGGTAGCACTGTGGTGTAGGGTAGCAGCACTCTGTAGGGTAGCACTGTGGTGTAGGGTAGCAGCACACTGTAGGGTAGCACCGTAGGGTAGCCCGTGGTGTAGGGTAGCACCATGGTGTAGGGTAGCAGCACTCTGTAGGGTAGCACCGTAGGGTAGCACCGTGGTGTAGGGTAGCATTGTGGGGTAGCACCGTGGTGTAGGGTAGCAGCACTCTGTAGGGTAGCACCGTAGGGTAGCAGGGTAGGGTAGCACCGTGGTGTAGGGTAGCACTGTGGTGTAGGGTAGCAGCACTCTGTAGGGTTGCACCGTAGGGTTGCAGGGTAGGGTTGCACCGTGGTGTAGTGTAGCAGCACTCTGTAGGGTAGCACTGTGGTGTAGGATAGCACCGTGGTGTAGTGTAGCAGCACTCTGTAGGGTAGCCGGGTAGGGGAGGCACTGTGGTGTAGGGTAGCAGCACTCTGTAGGGTAGCACTGTGGTGTAGGGTAGAATCGTGGGGTGGCAGCACTCTGTAGGGTAGCACTGTAGGGTAGCAGCACTCTGTAGGGTAGCACCGTAGGGTAGAAGCACTCTGTAGGGTAGCACCGTAGGGTAGAAGCTCTCTATAGGGTAGCACCATAGGGTAGCACCACTCTGTAGGGTAGCACCGTAGGGTAGCAGCACTCTGTAGGGAAGCACCATGGAGTAGGGTAGCAGAACTCTGTAGGGTAGAACCGTAGGGTAGGGTAGAAGCACTCTGTAGGGTAGCACCCTGGTGTAGGGTAGCATTGGGGTGTAGGGTAGCAGCACTCTGTAGGGTAGCACCGTGGTGTAGGGTAGCACGGTGGTGTAGTGTAGCAGCACTCTGTAGGGTAGAACCGTAGGGTAGGGATGCACCGGGGTGTAGGGTAGCCCCGGGGTGTAGGTTAGCACCGTAGGGTAGCACCGTGGTGTAGGGTAGCAGCACTCTGTAGGGTAGCATTGTCAGGTAGGGTAGCACCATGGTGTAGGGTAGAGGCACTCTGTAGGGTAGACCCGTAGGGTAGAACCGTGGTGTAGGGTAGCATCGTGGGGTAGCACCGTGGTGTAGGGTAGCAGCACTCTGTAGGGTAGCAACGTAGGGTAGGGTGGCACCGGGGTGTAGGGTAGCCCCGGGGTGTAGGGTAGCACCGTAGGGTAGAGCACTCTGTAGGGTAGCACCGTGGTGTAGGGTAGCAGCACTCTGTAGGGTAGCACCGTTGGGTAGGGTGGCACCGGGGTGTAGGGTAGCCCCGGGGTGTAGGGTAGCACCGTAGGGTAGAGCACTCTGTAGGGTAGCACCGTGGTGTAGGGTAGCAGCACTCTGTAGGGTAGCAACGTAGGGTAGGGTGGCACCGGGGTGTAGGGTAGCCCCGGGGTGTAGGGTAGCACCGTAGGGTAGAGCACTCTGTAGGGTAGCACCGTGGTGTAGGGTAGCAGCACTCTGTAGGGTAGCACCGTTGGGTAGGGTAGTACCATGATGTAGGGTAGCAGCACTCTGTAGGGTAGCACTGTAGGGTAGCAGCACTCTGTAGGGTAGCACCGTAGACTAGAAGCACTCTGTAGGGTAGCACCGTAGGGTAGCAGCACTCTGTAGGGTAGAACCGTAGGGTAGCAGCACTCTGTAGGGTAGCACCATGGTGTAGCAGGAGCAGTGGCGACCTGTTATTCAGGGCAGGTGCTCCACATGTTTAGCTAAAATAAATAAAACAATTTCAAAAATTTAAATGCATATTAGTTTGCAAACAATGTTAAACATTTTTTTAATGATTTAATAAAGCCACATACAAACATGGTCTCTTTTTGTTTTCTTGAGTAAGGCAACTCCAAAATGCAGGTGTTTCAGTCTAGCTCAGGGCTTTCTGTGGTGGTGGGGCAGCCAGCGGAAAATACGGAGCGTAGGGGTTGGTAATGTTCTCTAGTTGCGCCATGATTAACTCAGTGTTCTGTCACTCGTGGGGACAGCACGTCACCACCAAGTCTAAGGGTAGACCTTGGGTGCTGCCATAGAGTTACATTAGAAGTGCCCATTCAAGAAGGCTCAAAGTCATTGGCCACACATAAAATGACATCAAATCATGGTAGATCTAAAGCAGCTTGGATTGGACTGATCATGTCAATTTCATACTTTCAAAATCTTAGCTAGCAGTCATCATCATGAATTAAGTCCACAATCTACTGGCAAATCCTTTTAATCCTTGTCATATGAAGAGAAATTATAGATAAAACGTATCGGTGCTCATCGGCCATTGGACATAAACATTACACAACAAGTTGGAAATTGCAAATTCAACAATGAGTGGTTTGGAAGGAATCCGTGACGGTGGTCAACTGCAAGCATTGTAAAGCAATCACCAGCCTGATAGTGGAGTGGATGTGTGGTCCCACATTTGGAATTAAATGGCTCTTTTCCAAGTTTAAAATGATAAACATTCAACTTTGGCCATGCTGTCAATGAAGCATAATTTGTGCCTCGCTCAAAACAACTGTTAACTCAGAACTGGACTTCTACCACTGGAGTGAAAGAGACTCCAAACCGTGGAGTCTATAGGTAAACCTGTACTAGAGGTCCAATTATGACCCATTTTATGATTTTGCATGCCCAATTTTTCAGTTTTTGATTTGTTAAAAAAGTTTGAAATATCCAATAAATGTCGTTCCACTTCATGATTGTGTCCCACTTGTTGTTGATTCTTCACAAAAAAATACAGTTTTATATCTTTATGTTTGAAGCCTGAAATGTGGCAAAAGGTCGCAAAGTTCAAGGGGGCCGAATACTTTCGCAAGGCACTGTATAACCTCCACACTGACTCTGTACTGGTACCCCCTGTATATAACCTCCACACTGACTCTGTACTGGTACCCCCTGTAAATAACCTCTACATTGACTCTGTACTGGTTCCCCCTATATATAACCTCCACACTGACTCTGTACTGGTACCCCCTGTATATAACCTCCACACTGACTCTGTACTGGTTCCCCCTGTATATAACCTCCACACTGACTCTGTACTGGTTCCCCCTGTATATAACCTCCACACTGACTCTGTACCGGTTCCCCCTGTATATAACCTCCACACTGACTCTGTACTGGTTCCCCCTGTATATAACCTCCACATTGACTCTGTACCGGTTCCCCCTGTATATAACCTCCACACTGACTCTGTACTGGTTCCCCCTGTATATAACCTCCACATTGACTCTGTACCGGTTCCCCCTGTATATAACCTCTACATTGACTCTGTACCGGTTCCCCCTGTATATAACCTCCACATTGACTCTGTACCGGTTCCCCCTGTATATAACCTCTACATTGACTCTGTACCGGTTCCCCCTGTATATAACCTCCACACTGACTCTGTACTGGTTCCCCCTGTATATAACCTCCACATTGACTCTGTACCGGTTCCCCCTGTATATAACCTCCACATTGACTCTGTACTGGTTCCCCCTGTATATAACCTCCACATTGACTCTGTACCGGTTCCCCCTGTATATAACCTCCACATTGACTCTGTACCGGTTCCCCCTGTATATAACCTCCACATTGACTCTGTACTGGTTCCCCCTGTATATAACCTCCACATTGACTCTGTACCGGTTCCCCCTGTATATAACCTCTACATTGACTCTGTACCGGTTCCCCCTGTATATAACCTCCACACTGACTCTGTACCGGTTCCCCCTGTATATAACCTCCACACTGACTCTGTACTGGTTCCCCCTGTATATAACCTCCACATTGACTCTGTCCTGGTTCCCCCTGTATATAACCTCCACATTGACTCTGTACTGGTTCCCCCTGTATATAACCTCCACATTGACTCTGTACCGGTTCCCCCTGTATATAACCTCCACATTGACTCTGTACCGGTTCCCCCTGTATATAACCTCGTTATTGTGTTTCTTTTTATTTGTTTTAATTTAGTATATTTGGTCAATATTTTCTTCTTCAACTACACTGTTGGTTAAGATCTTGTAAGTAAACATTTCACGGCAAAGTCTACACTTGTTGTTATCGGCGCAAGTGACAAATAAAGTTTGATTTGATTTGACACTTGGGCGTGTGTGTCTCCTTTGTGGAGGGAAGGGAGGGGGTCTGTAAAGTCGTCTGAACTCCAGAAACTCATGAGTCATTGGTTAGAGTGAGCTAAACTGGGACAACCCTCTACACACACACTCACACACACATACGACTTTACAGGAACACTCCTCCCAGGGATTCCCCGGTTAACACACACACCGTGCCAAAGTGTAACAGCCAAAGATCCCCCACCCCTAGGCTTTGGAAACATTGTTTTCCTCTCCTCTATGTAGACAATAGGGTGGCGTGGAGAGGCTGAAGACGCCTGTCTATACTGAGTAATGGAACTGACGAGAGAAGAGGGACAGAGGGGGTAAGTGTGAGGGTAAGCGAAAGGTGTCACAGCATCTTAGTAGTGCCTTATCAGCTTTGGGCCAGAGCCCTCTGACGACACTATAGCGACAAAACTGATGAGGGAGGATGGAGGGATTCGAGAGAGAGGGTTAAATAAGGTAGACGAATAATAGACGGGCATAGAAAGAAGGTGAGGGAGACTGTCCCTCAAGTTATACATACAGCTTACGAGGACATATAATGAGGAGGGAGGGAGGGGAAGAAAAAAGAGTGAGTTTTATGCCATGTTATAATCCTTGACCAGTGGTCCTGACAGAGGGAGGGCGCGCGCTAACTCGGTTTGACAGAAATAAAGCTGATGAGTCAGTAGGAGGAAGGGATGAGAGGGGCAAGAGCGAGATAGAGACAACTCGGTTTGACAGAAATAAAGCTGACATGACATCAATTTCTAACTGCCTGATGAGAAGGAGAAAGTGCTGATCACACGTTCCTGTATGCGTTTCCCTACTTCAGCATGGATGCATTAATTTAGTGACTTTCTCTCTTCCTCTCTCTCTCCCTTCCTCTCTCTCTCTCCCTCTCTCCCTTCCTCTATTTCTCCCTCTTTCTCTCTCTCACTTTCCCCCATACTGAGCGTTAGCTGCTGTGTCGTGGAATTCTGAATGATAAAACACGACAGAAATGGAGAGAACGCCATAAATTACAGAAATGACGGGAAGTGTTGATCTGAAGACAGGAAGCCCATCACAACTGTGTGCGAGAGATTACTGTTTGTGTGTGTGCCTGTCTCTGTATAGTAGCTGACTCCATTAGAGTGTAAGACTGATACTTCTGTCACTCTGACGATAATAGCTTTACCTCAGTTGAAAGAGACCTTCTATCCAGTCGCACACACGCACAAACAAACAAACGCCACCTGGTTGGTCCTGTCTGTCCAACAGTGTTCTAGTCACATGCTGTGTATACACGCTTTAGGAAGGAATCCCTAACATAGAGAAACTCTCATTGGAAAGCTGGCGGAAGTCTGTCTGTGATCCATCTCCCTTTTTATCCAGCATAGCCCAGTCCCTGCAGAGGTAAAGAGAGAATAGAGAGAGGCTCTGATTGGTTTAATTCCATTAGCTGCACTTGTACATAGGGCACACTCCACACTAAAACTGTACTTGACACTAAAGCACTCATCTCCCCTTAGCTGGAAAAATGAATCCCATTGGTGGAGAGAGGTTAGACTGTCTCACAGCCAGTCATGAACACTACTTAATCCCACCACACACACATTTTACATTTACATTTTACATTCACACGCAAACACATATACACACACACAGTTTTAACACACACACACACAGTTTTAACACACACACACACAGTTTTAACACAGGCACACACTGTTTTAAAGGCCACCTAAGTAGCTTGATTACATCGTAAAATAAGAATTCTCAGAAGAGAATGATTTCAGCAGAATCCTCTCGCTCACACACACACACACACACACACACACACACACTAGGGCACAGAGGATAAAAGTACATTACACACGTCCTCATAACCCCCCACAAAGGAGCAATTTTAGGCTAATCCAAAACACCACAAGATGTGTGGCACTTAGGGGGTGAGAAAGTGTGACCGTGCGCATGAATGCGTGTGCGCACGTGTGTGTTTCTTTTAAACATAACAAATGAATGACCATTGACACGGACAGTGAGAGGATTACACGAACACAGTGGCAAGCTAGAAACCTGTTTACTGAACTAATTCATTATTTTCATGTACTCTGATACCCAGAAGAGGAGGGGAGAGAGATGAGGGAGGGTGGAAGATAGGGGGGAAGGATGGAGGGAGGAAGATGGGAAGGGGGGAAGGATGGAGGGAGGAGGTGGGCGAGGGAAGAGGGAGGCAGAAAGAGATAGCTAGCACTAGTCAAGGGGAAACCAACAATCTATTCATAAAGTCCCAATATAACAGAGCAAAACTGAACACATCAAACTCTCTATAGTCCAAACAGCATCTAATATTTACTCTCATAAATAAACAAGGTGTCACACCCTGACCATAGTTTACGTTGTATGTTTCTATGTTTTGGTTGGTCAGGGTGTGATCTGAGTGGGCATTCTATGTTACATGTCTAGTTTGTCCAGTTCTATGTTCGGCCTGATATGGTTCTCAATCAGAGGCAGGTGTTCGTCATTGTCTCTGATTGGGAACCATATTTAGGTAGCCTGGGTTTCACTTTGTGTTGGTGGGTGATTGTTCCTGTCTATGTGTTTTCACCAGATAGGGCTGGTTAGGTTTTCGTTACGTTCTTTATTTTGTGGTGTTTGTATTGATTCGTGGTTTACGTTTGTTTATTAAAACATGGATCGCAATCTACACGCTGCATTTTGGTCCGACTCTCCTTCTCACACAGAAAACCGTTACACAAGGACCTTAATTGCTGTGTAAGTGTGCATGTGTCTGTGCATGAGTGCCTCCCTTGACGTGAGCTCAAGTACATTGATTCATTATTATCTATTCTATATCGTCACACTCAAAGGAAAAGACGCAGTCTGTCTTTGGTTCAGTAGCTCTCTACCGTCTTGGATTAGCGGTAGCCTCTCCTGTCTCTCTGCCTCTCAGGCCTGTCTGACTCACCACCTGTTGATTGTTACTAACTTCGTCTAATGTAGTCCGGTTCTACTCTATGGGGGTGTCTTGTAGCCTGGCAACAGGAATCTACCTCGTCCAATTGTCTTTAGCCCTGACCTGCACTAGTCCCTTTAGCATGCTAGGCTAGCTCATCTCACATCGTATATAGACTTGTTTATACTATTATTATATTATATATATAGTATTATTGACTGTATCTTTGTTTTACTCCATGTGTAACTCTGTGTCGTTGTATGTGTCGAACTGCTTTGCTTTATCTTGGCCAGGTCGCAATTGTAAATGAGAACTTGTTCTCAACTTGCCTACCTGGTTAAATAAAGGTGAAATAAATAAAATACATTTCCTTATCTTTATCTCTTTGGCATGCTAGGCCATCTCATCTCCTTATATTTATCCCTTTAGCATGTTAGGTTAGCTTATCTCCTTATCTTTATCACTTTAGCATGCTAGGCTAGCTCATCTCCTTATCTGTATCCCTTTAGCATGCTAGGCCATCTCATCTCCTTATATGTATCCCTTTAGCATGTTAGGCTAGCTCATCTCCTTATATTTATCCCTTTAGCATGCTAGGCTAGCTCATCTCATTATCTGTATCACTTTAGCTTGCTAGGGACCTATACTTTTTGGGGGGAGAATGACTGTGAGAATGTCATTTCAAGTAACTTTTTAAAAGGACATCTTACTCAAATGAAAAAAAAATGTAATTATGCTGACATCTAAAATATAAGCTCCCCCTCCAGCAATGAGCCAATTACATATTGTTCCATATTATCAGGCAGGTGTGTTATTTAGCATTAAGCATTATCTATGGGATGCAGCATAGTAGCTATAAAATAGCTAGATCACACTCTAGTTAGCAACATATTGAATACCATAATGTCCCCCAAAAAATGTTCACTGGCACTAAGCCAATCAAGGATCCTGTACTGTGAATATAACGTAGGCCCCAAACACTCAACTGGCGAACGGCGGTCCAGATCCGGAGCCAGAACGAGTCAATACAGATCAAATCAAATGTTATTTGTCACGGAGCAGTTGCCGTACCAGGCGGTGATACAGCCCGACAGGATGCTCTCGATTGTGCATCTGTAGAAGTTTGTGTGCTTTTAGTGACAAATTTCTTCAGCCTCCTGAGGTTGAAGAGGCGCTGCTGCGCCTTCTTCACAACGCTGTCTGTGTGGGTGGACCAATTCAGTTTGTCCGTGATGTGTACGCCGAGGAACTTAACTTACTACCCTCTCCACTACTGTCCCTTCGATGTGGATAGGGGGGTGCTCCCTCTGCTGTTTCCTGAAGTCCACAATCATCTCCTTTGTTTTGTTGACGTTGAGTGTGAGGTTATCCTGACACCACGCTCCGAGTGCCCTCACCTTGTCCCTGTAGGCTGTCTCGTCGTTGTTGGTTATCAAGCCTACCACTGTAGTGTCGCCCGCAAACATGATGATTGAGTTGGAGGCGTGCAAGGCCACGCAGTCGTGGGTGAACAGGGAGTACAGGATAGGGCTCAGAACGCACCCTTGTGGGGCCCCAGTGTTGAGGATCAGCGGGGTGGAGATGTTGTTACCTACCCTCACCACCTGGGGGCGGCCTGTCAGGAAGTCCAGTACCCAGTTGCACAGGGTGGGGTCGAGACCCAGGGTCTCGAGCTTGATGACGAGTTTGGAGTGTACTATGGTGTTAAATGCTGAGCTGTAGTCGATGAACAGCATTCTCACAAGAAAATCACATTGTAGGATTTTTAATGACTTTAATGAATTTATGTTTCCCTTAACCTCTTGGCGCACCGATCCCTTTAGCGGGATCATTTTCGTCAACATCCGGTGAATTGCAGAGCGCCAAATTCAAATTAAATGACTAAAAATATTACATTTTCATGAAATCACAAGCGCAATATACTAAAACACAGATTAGCTGGTTGTTAATCCACCTGGAGTGTCAGATTTCAAAAAAGTTTTACGGTGAAAGCAAACCATGCGACTATGTGAGGACAACATTCAGCAGACAAAACATTACAAACAGCTAGCAGCAAAGTAGATTTGTCACGAAAGTCAGAAAAGCAATTAAGTTAATCGCTTACCTTTGATCTTCGTATGTTTGCACTCACGAGACAAGTTACACAATAAATGTTTATTTTGTTCCATAAAGATTATTTTTATATCCAAAAAACTCCATTTGGTTGGCGCCTTTTGTTTAGTAATCCACAGGCTCGTGCAGGTCACGACGGGCAGACGCACAAATCTGGGGACACCTAGCTATCCACTAACGTGATGTGATCATTCTAGCTAATTTTTCAGAATAAAAGCCTGAAACTATGTCTAAAGACTGTTAACACCCTGTGGAAGCCATAGGGAAAGGAATCTAGTTGATATCCCTTTAAATGGAAGATAGGCTTGCAATGTTTCAGAAAATCAGCACTTCCTGGTTGGATTTTCCTCAGGTTTTCGTCTGCAATATCAGTTCTGTTACACTCACAGACAATATTTTGACTTTAGAGTGTTTTCTATCCTAATCTGTCAATTATATGCATATTCTAGCTTCTGGCCCTGAGAAATAGGCAGTTTACTTTGGGAATGTTTTTTATCCAAACATCAAAATACTGCCCCATTGTTTCAAGAGGCTAGTATGTACCCTTAGCCTTGACCTGCACTAGTTCCTTTATCATGCTAGGCTAGTATGTACCCTTATCCCTGACCTGCACTGGTCCAGTTAGCACCCTAGCCTCTCCAGTGAGGCATCTCTTTAGCACCTTGACTACACCTGCTGAATAATGCAGACCGCACCTTCGCTGAGTCAGTGCTTTGGCCAGGCCATCAGGGACACAGGCTGACTGTCTTTGGCAGGCTATCACACACACACACACACACGCGCGCACACCATTACAAGCACAAGTCATGTGGTCTGTTTGGTGGCTGCCTCGTAACTTGACATGACATTTTGGTAGCTCTACCCTATCAGTTTGAAGATGCAAGAATGTTCTACAAGCCATATGTAGAGGACCTCTGCTCTATACAGGACTCAGTCCTGTGTGGACGTCTCTAACTATTCCTGTGTGGACGTCTCTAACTATTCCTGTGTGGACGTCTCTAACTATTCCTGTGTGGACGTCTCTAACTATTCCTGTGTGGACCAGAAGAATAGTAAACAAACAAACATTTCGCCAACTTGGGACATTTTGTTAGTCACTACGAGATCTATGCTATTTCTAGGGGGATTAGGGTTAGAATTAGTGTTACGGTTAGAGTTAGGTGAAGGGTTAGGAGCTAGGGTTTGTTTTAGGGTTAGGAGCAAGGGTTAGGGTTAGGAGCTAGGGTTAGGGGTAGGTTTTTGGGTTAAGGTTAGGGTAAGAGTACAGGTTAGGGAAAATAGGATTTTGAATTGGACTGAATTGTGTGTCCCCACGAGGTTAGCTGTACAAGACTGTGTGTGTTTGTGTTAATGTTGAATCTAGGTAGTCTCACTCACTCACTCTCTCTCACAAAAACACACACACACAAGCAAGTCGCAGGGGCGGAAGGATGAGGAGTCACAGTAGATCCATCTCCCTAAATAAATTGTGTGTGTGTGTGTGTGTGTGTGTGTGTGTGTGAGAGAGAGATCCATCTCCATAAGTGAATAAACAGAATGAATAAGAAATTCCCTGGAAGAACGCAAAGTAAACAGAGAAAGTGAGAGTGGACGAGGAGTGGGTGTGGGACCGAGGGAATGAGAGAAATAAAGATGAGATGTGTGGCTCAGTTGGTAGAGCATGGTGCTTGCAACACCAGGGTTGTGGGTTTCCCACGGGGGACCTGTAACAAAACATTTTTTAAAACGTATTCACTCAATATTATATGTGGCTCTGGATAAGTGTCTGCTAAATGACTGAGATGTAACGAGATGGAACACAGCTATCTGTCTGTAACCTTCCAGCACTGAGAGTGTTTACCAATAATTAATCAACAGCATTGTGTGTGTGTGTTCGCAGGTTATGTGTGTGTCTATAGTCTTATCCCTTGAGTCTGTATCTGAAGTGTACAGAGCCCAGCTCAATATCATTGATTTTGCGATACCAACACTCCTGAATTAGGATTAACCAAAACTAATGATTAACAATGACACACACACACACACACACACACACCGGTGTACTGACAGCAAGCTACTGCAGCACAAAAAGCTATTTACCCTACACCAAACACACACACTGTCATGACGTTGGCCTGGGGGGTAGGTTTATGACAGTCATAAATACAGTGGGGCAAAAAAGTATTTAGTCAGCCACCAATTGTGCAAGTTCTCCCACTTAAAAAGATGAGAGAAGCCTGTCATTTTCATCATAGGTACACTTCAACTATGACAGACAAAATTAGAAAAAAAAATCAGAAAATCACATTGTAGGATTTTTAATTAATTTATTTGCAAATTATGGTGGAAAATATGTATTGGTGGCTGACTAAATACTTTTTTGTCCCACTGTATATTCTGGTAATCCGAACAATTGAACTAATGTGGTGGTACTTAATGAATGTGATGTCAGTTTGGTTGTCATCTGAGACATTCTCATCAATGATAAGATGACATAAACTCTACAGTGGAAAGTCTACACATCAGAGTTATCGGATTCACATGGAATGAAAAGCCTTGACGACAATATAACTTCCTGTTCCGAGTAGGACGACCGTTCAGATAATAACTACAGAACGAAGCCAACATCAGCGTGAGCTTTGGTTGCGAATGTTATGAACTTTGAACTCGTATTCACTACAGGAGTGATACTTCCTAGCCATTGAGTTAGCAACAGCAGATGCAACAAGGGTTAGGAAGGAACAGACAGAGTATCCCATCTATCACCCAACAACGTTACTACAACGTACCCTATTGACAACGAGATAAATTCTTCAAAGGACTCAGTTTGGTAACACGGCCTTCCATCAAACATCAACCTACCGAAGCGCAGCTCAGAGTAAATATTTCTTGCGTTTTCCTTTTCCAAATGGGCGGTAATTTAGATTGCATCAGATACTGTATTTACGATAGCACAGATTCTCCCTTTGTCCCTCAGTCTTCTCCCTCTTTCACTCAAAACCAGCCCCTTTTCTTTTGTGTAACAAGCTGTCATATCTGTTCCACGTGCTAGGGACGTTTTCCTTTATGACGGAATTTGTAAATAATTTATGATTTAATTATGTGTATGTGTAATTCTGTGTGATTAGTTAGGTATTTAGTAAATAAATAATTAAACCCAATTTTGTATTGCTGATTCAACTTGTTAGCCAGGGTTCGTGAAGATAACCAAGAATGTACAACTTTCAGATGAGACTGAATTAAGATGAGGATTAATATTGGATGTTATTGATGTAAAATATTACTAGGTCTTTAAGAGTTTATTCAGAAGATAACAGCTCTACAAATATTATTTTGGTGGTGCCCGACTCTCTAGTTATTTACATTTACATGATTAGCTCAATCAGGTGATATTAATTACGGATAAATTATTTTATAGAATAGCATGTCATATCACTTAATCCGGCATAGCCAAAGACACGACAACACATACACATACACTCAGCAAAAAAAATAATTGTCCTCTTACTGTCAACTGCGTTTATTTTCAGTAAACGTAACGTGTAAATATTTGAGTGAACATAATATTCAATAACTGAGACATAAACTGAACAAGTTCCAAGACATGTGACTAACAGAAATGTAATAATGTGTCCCTGAATCAAAAGTAACTGTCAGTATCTGGTGTGGCCACCAGCTCTATTAAGTACTGCAGTGCATCTCCTCATGGACTGCACCAGATTTGCCAGTTGCTGTGAGATGTTTCCCCACTCTTCCACCAAGGCACCTGCAAGTTCCCGGACATTTCTGGGGGGAATGTCCCTAGCCCTCACCCTCCGATCCAACAGGTCCCAGACATTTCTGGGGGGACTGGCCCTAGCCCTCACCCTGCGGTCCAACAGGTCCCAGACATTTCTGGGGGGAATGTCCCTAGCCCTCACCCTCCGATCCAACAGGTCCCAGACATTTCTGGGGGGAATGGCCCTAGCCCTCACCCTCCGATCCAACAGGTCCCAGACATTTCTGGGGGGAATGGCCCTAGCCCTCACCCTCTGATCCAACAGGTCCCAGACATGCTCAATGGGATTGAGATTCGGGCTCTTCGCTGGCCATGGCAGAACACTGACATTCCTGTCTTGCAGGACATCACGCACAGAACGAGCAGTATGGCTGGTGGCATTGTCATGCTGGATAGTCATTTCAGGATGAGCCTGCAGGAGGATGTCTTCCCTGTAACGCGCAGGGTTGAGATTGCCTGCAATGACAATAAGCTCAGTCCGATGATGCTGTGATATTCCACCCCAGACCTTAACGGACCCTTCACTTCCAAATCAATCCCGTTCCAGAGTACAGGCCTCGGTGTAACGCTCATTCCTTCGACAATAAATTAGAGTCCGACCATCACCCCTGGTGAGACAAAACCGTGACTCGTCAGTGAAGAGCACTTTTTGCCAGTCCTGTCCAGCGACGGTGGGTTTGTGCCCATAGGCGACGTTGTTGCAGGTGATGTCTGGTGAGGACCTGCCTTACAACAGGCCTACAAGCCCTCAGTCCAGCTTCTCTCAGCCTATTGCGGACAGTCTGAGCACTGATGGAGGGATTGTGCGTTCCTGGTGTAACTTGGGCAGTTGTTGTTGCCATCCTGTACCTGTCCCACAAGTGTGATGTTCGGATGTACCGATCCTGTGCAGGTGTTGTTACACGTGGTCTGCCACTGCGAGGATGATCAGCTGTCCGTCCTGTCTCCCTCTAGCACTGTCTTAGGTGTCTCACAGTACGGACATTGCAATTTATTGCCCTGGCCACATCTGCAGTCCTCAAGCCTCCTTGCAGCATGCCTAAGGCATGTTCATGTAGATGAACAGGGACCATGGGCATATTTCTTTTGGTGTTTTTCGGAGTCGGTAGAAAGGCCTCTTTAGTGTCCTAAGTTTTCATAACTGTGACCTTAATTGCCTACCGTCTGTAAGCTGTTAGTGTTTTAATGACCATTTCACAGGTGCATGTTCATTAATTGTTTATGGTTCATTGAACAAGCGTGAGTTTACATACACACACACACTCTGAGAGAGTCAGACTCAGAGCCACCTACAGCATGCCTTCACTGAGTGACAGACACGCACAAACACTGTTGGTAAATCTGCTTGTCTACCTGGCTGGGTTCTAGCAGGAGTAGAGTTTATTGAATATCAGACCTAACCCCTCTGAGCTTTACCAATGTCGAGCAGAAAGTGTGTGTGTGTGTGTGTGTGCGCACACTCCCTCTGAGTTGTACTGATATCTGACAGTGATATTTTGACAGCCATCCTGCTCCTGAAATCTGCACCCTGTCTGTCTGGCTCACATCAGCTGTGTATGACGCACAGGCCCTGCAGTGTGTGTGTCAGTGAGCTGCATACATGTGTGAGTACAAAGATAGATGTATGTCACACTGTGACTTGGCCTGTCCTCAGAGGGTTACGATGAGAATGGGACGTAATGTACTGTACGTACAGTTACTGTGGGGACGATGTCATCGATGCACTTATTGATGAAGCCAGTGACTGATGTGGTGTATTCCTCAATGCCATCAGAGGAATCCCCGACCATATTCCAGTCTGTGCTGCAAAACAGTCCTGAAGCTTAGCATCTGCTTCATCTGACCACTTTTTTATTGATCTAGTCACTAGTGCTTCCTGCTTTAATTTTTGCTTGTGAGCCGGAATCAGGAGGATAGAATTATGGTCAGATTTACCAAATGGAGGGTGAGGGAGAGCTTTGTATGCGTCTCTGTGTGTGTAGTAAAGGTGGTCCAGAGTTATTTTTATTTATTTTTTCTCTGGTTGCACATTTAACATGCTGATAGAAATTTTGGAAAACGGATTTATGTTTCCCTGCATTAAAGTCCTAGGAGCACCTCTTCTGGGCGAGCGTTTTTTTTTTTTTTTTTTGCTTATGGCGGAATACAGCTCATTCAAGGATGTCTTAGTGCCAGCATCAGTCTGTGGTGGCATGTAAAAATACAGATAAACTCTCTAGGTAGATAGTGTGGTCTACAGCTTATCATGAGATACTCTACCTCAGGTGAGCAATAGCTCGAGATTTCCTTAGATATCGTGCACCAGCTGTTATTTACAAAAATATATAGTCCGCCGCCCGTTGTCTTACAGCGTATAGCCAGCCAGCTGTATGTTGATAGTGTCGTTGTTCACCCACGTCTCCGAGAGGCATAAGATAAGTTTTGAATGTCCAGTTGGTAGTTTAATCTTCCGCGTATGTCATCGATTTTTATTCTCCAAAGATTGCATGTTTGCTAGCAGAATGGAAGGAAGTGGGGGTTTATTCGATCGCCTACGAATTCTCAGAAGGCAGCACGCCCTGTGGCCCCCTTTTCACCTCCTCTTCACGCAAATGACAGGAATCTGGGCCTGTTCCCGAGAAAGCAGTATATCATTCGCATCAGACTCGTTAAAGGGAAAAAAGGATTCTGCCAGTCCGTGGTGAGTAATCGCAGTACTCATGTACAGAAGTTATTTTCAGTCATAAGAAATGGTAGAGGCAACATTTTGTACAAGATAAGTAAAAAAATAAGTTACAAACAACACAAATAAATTAACAAAAATAGACAATCTGTTGGGGAGGCGTAAAACATCAGCCTTGTTCTCTGGCGCCATTTTATTATCTACTGATGATATGTGTTTCATATCTACCATCTACTGATGATATGTGTTTTATACCTACCATCTACTGATATGTGTTTTATATCTACCATCTACTGATGATATGTGTTTTATATCTACCATCTACTTATGATATGTGTTTTATATCTACCATCTACTGATGATATGTGTTTTATATCTACCATCTACTGATGATATGTGTTTCATATCTACCATCTACTGATGATATGTGTTTTATACCTACCATCTACTGATATGTGTTTTATATCTACCATCTACTGATATGTGTTTTATATCTACCATCTACTGATGATATGTGTTTTATACCTACCATCTACTGATATGTGTTTTATACCTACCATCTACTGATATGTGTTTTATACCTACCATCTACTGATATGTGTTTTATATCTACCATCTCTACTGATGATATGTGTTTTATATCTACCATCTACTGATATGTGTTTTATATCTACCATCTACTTATGATATGTGTTTTATATCTACCATCTACTGATATGTGTTTTATATCTACCATCTACTTATGATATGTGTTTTATATCTACCATCTACTGATGATATGTGTTTTATACCTACCATCTACTGATATGTGTTTTATATCTACCATCTACTGATATGTGTTTTATATCTACCATCTACTGATATGTGTTTTATACCTACCATCTACTGATGATATGTGTTTTATACCTACCATCTACTGATATGTGTTTTATATCTACCATCTACTGATATGTGTTTATATCTACCATCTACTGATGATATGTGTTTTATATCTACCATCTACTGATGATATGTGTTTCATATCTACCATCTACTGATGATATGTGTTTTATATCTACCATCTACTGATGATATGTGTTTCATATCTACCATCTACTGATATGTGTTTTATATCTACCATCTACTGATGATATGTGTTTTATATCTACCATCTACTGATATGTGTTTTATATCTACCATCTACTGATGATATGTGTTTTATATCTACCATCTACTGATATGTGTTTTATATCTACCATCTACTTATGATATGTGTTTTATATCTACCATCTACTGATGATATGTGTTTTATACCTACCATCTACTGATATGTGTTTTATATCTACCATCTACTGATATGTGTTTTATATCTACCATCTACTGATATGTGTTTTATACCTACCATCTACTGATGATATGTGTTTTATACCTACCATCTACTGATATGTGTTTTATATCTACCATCTACTGATATGTGTTTATATCTACCATCTACTGATGATATGTGTTTTATATCTACCATCTACTGATGATATGTGTTTCATATCTACCATCTACTGATGATATGTGTTTTATATCTACCATCTACTGATGATATGTGTTTCATATCTACCATCTACTGATATGTGTTTTATACCTACCATCTACTGATATGTGTTTTATACCTACCATCTACTGATATGTGTTTTATATCTACCATCTACTGATGATATGTGTTTTATACCTACCATCTACTGATGATATGTGTTTTATATCTACCATCTACTGATGATATGTGTTTTATACCTACCATCTACTGATGATATGTGTTTTATACCTACCATCTACTGATGATATGTGTTTTATATCTACCATCTACTGATATGTGTTTTATACCTACCATCTACTGATGATATGTGTTTTATACCTACCATCTACTGATATGTGTTTTATACCTACCATCTACTGATATGTGTTTTATATCTACCATCTACTGATGATATGTGTTTCATATCTACCATCTACTGATGATATGTGTTTTATACCTACCATCTACTGATATGTGTTTTATATCTACCATCTACTGATATGTGTTTTATATCTACCATCTACTGATGATATGTGTTTTATACCTACCATCTACTGATATGTGTTTTATATCTACCATCTACTGATGATATGTGTTTTATACCTACCATCTACTGATATGTGTTTTATATCTACCATCTACTGATGATATGTGTTTTATACCTACCATCTACTGATATGTGTTTTATACCTACCATCTACTGATATGTGTTTTATACCTACCATCTACTGATATGTGTTTTATACCTACCATCTACTGATGATATGTGTTTTATATCTACCATCTACTGATGATGTGTTTTATATCTACCATCTACTGATGATATGTGTTTTATACCTACCATCTACTGATGATATGTGTTTTATATCTACCATCTACTGATATGTGTTTTATACCTACCATCTACTGATGATATGTGTTTTATACCTACCATCTACTGATATGTGTTTTATACCTACCATCTACTGATATGTGTTTTATATCTACCATCTACTGATGATATGTGTTTCATATCTACCATCTACTGATGATATGTGTTTTATACCTACCATCTACTGATATGTGTTTTATATCTACCATCTACTGATATGTGTTTTATACCTACCATCTACTGATATGTGTTTTATATCTACCATCTACTGATGATATGTGTTTTATACCTACCATCTACTGATATGTGTTTTATACCTACCATCTACTGATATGTGTTTTATACCTACCATCTACTGATATGTGTTTTATATCTACCATCTACTGATGATATGTGTTTTATACCTACCATCTACTGATATGTGTTTTATACCTACCATCTACTGATATGTGTTTTATACCTACCATCTACTGATATGTGTTTTATACCTACCATCTACTGATGATATGTGTTTTATATCTACCATCTACTGATGATGTGTTTTATATCTACCATCTACTGATGATATGTGTTTTATACCTACCATCTACTGATGATATGTGTTTTATATCTACCATCTACTGATGATATGTGTTTTATATCTACCATCTACTGATATGTGTTTATATCTACCATCTACTGATGATATGTGTTTTATATCTACCATCTACTGATATGTGTTTTATATCTACCATCTACTGATGATATGTGTTTTATACCTACCATCTACTGATGATATGTGTTTTATATCTACCATCTACTGATGATGTGTTTTATATCTACCATCTACTGATGATATGTGTTTTATATCTACCATCTACTGATATGTGTTTTATACCTACCATCTACTGATGATATGTGTTTCATATCTACCATCTACTGATGATGTGTTTTATATCTACCATCTACTGATGATATGTGTTTTATACCTACCATCTACTGATGATATGTGTTTTATATCTACCATCTACTGATGATATGTGTTTTATATCTACCATCTACTGATATGTGTTTATATCTACCATCTACTGATGATATGTGTTTTATATCTACCATCTACTGATATGTGTTTTATATCTACCATCTACTGATGATATGTGTTTTATACCTACCATCTACTGATGATATGTGTTTTATATCTACCATCTACTGATGATATAAAACACATATCTACCATCTACTGATATGTGTTTTATACCTACCATCTACTGATGTTGGGACTCGGAATAGACGAAGGAGAGAAGAAGTTGAATTGCTCTGTGATTATGGTTTGGGTCACAATTTCTTCTGGGTCCGTATGTATCAAGTGTATCAGAGTGGGAGTGCTGGTCTGGGAGCGCGGGTCTGAGAGTGTGGGTCTGAGAGTGCTGATCAACTGTACATCATAATGAATAAGATTACACAGGAGAATCTGATCCTAGATCAGCACTCCTACTCTGAGACATACAGCCCCAGGACTGCTTTCTTTAACAACTGCCAAGAAAAGCTCGGAACCCCAGCCTTGTATAACATATATAGCAAGAGAGAGAAGGGAGGGGAATGCATTGCATAGTGCTGTCACACAGTAGTGGAACCCACCAATTGTGAGAGAAGAGATGGAGGGGGTAGAGGGAGGTGAAGAAGAGCATAGGAGGTGAAGATTGGAGGGAGAGGGGGGGTGGGATGAGAGGTGACGGCGGGGGGGGGTGAGAAGTGACGCTGACCAAAGCTGACACCCCTCGGCATGCAGCGTTACCCCAGGGGAGGAAGAGTAGCCGTGTGTGTGTGTGTGTGTGTGTATGCGTGACTGAATCAGAGGAAACGGGGGAGGGATGCAATATTACAAGCTGAGGTGTCAGGAGGGATGGCAACGTGGCAAACACACACACACATGCTAAAAAGCTGAGCAAACACGGGCCTTGACTATAGCCTGCAGCCTCAGGGGAGGGAAAGGATTTAATTGGCCCACAGTGGAGATGTTCAGTCAACTAGACTTCCAACCACATCAAGGCCAACACACACAGACACAGACACACACACAGACACACACACAGACACAGACACACACACAGACACACACACAGACACACACACAGACACACACACAGACACACACACAGACACAGTGGCAGGTTGCTAAGCAGCGGTACTTTTCTAATCGGGAAATAATTTACATCATGTAAATGACATGTGAGCGTCAAACACACACACCCAGATGTTTATCCATATCTGTCCATGGCCCAGCACAGGGCTGTGGCTGGACTATGCAATGTGACGGTGTTAGAGAGTATTCCAGGTCCACTGCTGTAGAGAATGACTGTGTCCTCTCTGTCTTATGTGAGCAGTCACCCAGAACACTGACAGATTACTGGGGGCTGCAGGACACAAATTAATGGAAGGACGCAGGGGTGTATACATGCATAAGCAACACGTACACACACTCCGCTGACACTCACACCACGTGCATCCGCACACACACACACACCATTAATAACGAGGTCTATCAACGCGTTTTTGTAAAAGAGCATGTGTACACAATCACCTACCTGGACAAATAATGGCGGGACAAACTGGCCATTCATTTTCCAGGATCAACGTTTATTGATACTCTCGTTTTAGTAGTGTCTGTTCTACGTGTATCTTGAGTAGTTGAGGCATAAAAAGGATATTGTTAGAAAAATGAAGTCCTTTATCACAGCATAATAATGTCTGTGTGTTTGTGTCCATATGACCGATTTCCGTTGGACCAAACCTCAAATACAAATAGCGAGTTAAAAACGCTTGTCAGGGAATAAAAATGTGATCTTTCAACTTATTGGGTGTGACAGGCAGAGAGGCAGGGGCTTGGTGTGTGTAAACCGTAGAGCTTTTTGGGTGTGACAGGCAGAGAGGCAGGGGCTTGGTGTGTGTAAACCGTAGAGCTTTTTGGGTGTGACAGGCAGAGAGGCAGGGGCTTGGTGTGTGTAAACCGTAGAGCTTTTTGGGTGTGACAGGCAGAGAGGCAGGGGCTTGGTGTGTGTAAACCGTAGAGCTTTTTGGGTGTGACAGGCAGAGAGGCAGGGGCTTGGTGTGTGTAAACCGTAGAGCTTTTTGGGTGTGACAGGCAGAGAGGCAGGGGCTTGGTGTGTGTAAACCGTAGAGCTTTTTGGGTGTGACAGGCAGAGAGGCAGGGGCTTGGTGTGTGTAAACGGTAGAGCTTTTTGGGTGTGACAGGCAGAGAGGCAGGGGCTTGGTGTGTGTAAACCGTAGAGCTTTTTGGGTGTGACAGGCAGAGAGGCAGGGGCTTGGTGTGTGTAAACCGTAGAGCTTTTTGGGTGTGACAGGCAGAGAGGCAGGGGCTTGGTGTGTGTAAACCAGAGGTTTCAGTCTCGCAAAAATCTGTCAGAAATAAGGCCAGTGCGTTTATTATTTTAAATTTAACTAGGCACGTCAGTTCAGAACAAATTCTTATTTACAATGACAGCGGCCAAACCTGGGCGCTTATGGGACTCCCAATGACAGCTGGTTGTGATACAACCTGGATTCGAACCAGGGTGTCTGTAGTGACGCCTCTAGCACTGAGATGCAGTGCCTTAGACCACTGCGCCACTCGGGAGCCTGATTCTATGGGCTTATTTTGGCCCTAAGTTTCGTCGCCTGCCTTCTCGCCTTTGGGACAACGACTCCCATTGTTATGGCGATGACTGATCTTTATATACAGATCTCTGGTGAAAATGGGAGGTGCACACAGTGGAGCGAAGGAGACTAAAAATATCACATGAGAACAAGCGGACATAAACTCATTAAAAAAATAACAAAACTTTGATTCTTGGGATAAAGGCACTTGGAATATAAAAACATTTTAATGAATCAAATTAATTTGATATATCGCTCAGCCCGATCTGTTCTTGGAAAGGATACAAAATGAATATGAGTTTAAAGTGCATCTTCCAGCAGCAGGATGTAATGTTCTATCAGCTCCCTGGAATCTATTTCTGCTGCGAGTGACGATCACACCAACACAACACCGTCAGCAGGACAATTAGACTACATTAACACAGTGACATAGACAGTTTGTGTTGGTGTGCGTGCGTGTGTGTGCATTACAAACTCAGCAAAAAAAGAAACGTCCTCTCACTGTCAACTGCATTTATTTTCAGAAAATGTGTAAATATTTGTATGAACATAACAAGATTCAACAACTGAGACATAAACTGAACAAGTTCCACAGACATGTGACTAACAGAAATTGAATAATGTGTCCCTGAACAAAGGGGGGTCAAAATCAAAAGTAACAGTCAGTATCTGGTGTGGCCACCAGCTGCATTAAGTACTGCAGTGCATCTCCTCCCCAGATTTGCCACTTCTTGCTGTGAGATGTTACCCCACTCTTCCACCAAGTCACCTGCAATTTCCCGGACATTTCTGTCAGGAATGTCCCTAGCCCTCACCCTCCGATCCAACAGGTCCCAGACATGCTCAATGTGATCGAGATTCGGGCTCTTCGCTGGCCATGGCAGAACACTGACATTCCTGTCTTGCAGGAAATCACGCACAGAACGAGCAGTATGGCTGGTGGCATTGTCATGCTGGAGGGTCATGTCAGGATGAGCCTGCAGGAAGGATAACACAAGAGGGAGGAGGATGTCTTCCCAGTAACGCACAGCGTTGAGATTGCCTGCAATGACAGTCCGATGATGCTGTGACACACCGCCCCAGACCTTAACGGACCCTTCACTTCCAAATCAATCCCGTTCCAGAGTACAGGCCTCGGTGTAACGCTCATTCCTTCGACAATAAACTTGAGTCCGACCATCAACCCTGCTGAGACAAAACCGCGACTTGTCAGTGAAGAGCACTTTTTGCCAGTCCTGTCTGGTCCAGCGACGGTGGGTTTGTACCCATAGGCGCTGTTGTTGCCGGTGATGTCTGGTGAGGGCCTGCCTTACAACAGGCCTACAAGCCTGCAGTCCAGCCTTCATAACTATGACCTTCATTGCCTACTGTCTGTAAGATGTTAGTGTCTTAACGACCGTTCCACAGGTGCATGTCCATTGAACAGGCATGGGAAACAGTGTTTAAACCCTTTACCCTTTTCAGCTTTTATTTATTTCATCACATTCCCAGTGGGTCAGAAGATCACATACACTCAATTACTATTTGGTAGCATTGCCTTTAAATTGTTTAACTTGGGTCAAATGTTTCAGGTAGCCTTCCACAAGCTTCCCACAATAAGTTGGGTGAATTTTGGCCAGAGCTGGTTCAGGTTTGTAGGCCTCCTTGCTCGCACATGCTTTTTCAATTCTGCCCACACATTTTCTATAGGATTGAGATCAGGGCTTTGTGATGGCCACTCCAATACTTTGACTTTGTTGTCCTTAAGCCATTTTGCCACAACTTTGGAAGTATGCTTGGGGTCTTTGTCCATTTGCGACCAAGTTTTAACTTCCTGACTTGAGATGTTGCTTCAATATATCCACATAATTTTCCTACCTCATGATGCCATCTATTTTGTGAAGTGCACCAGTCCATACTGCAGCAAAGCACCACCACAACATGATGCTGCCACCCCCATGCTTCACTGTCGGAATGGTGTTCTTCGGCTTGCAAGCCTCCCCCTTTTTCCTCCAAACATAACGATGTTCATTATGGCCAAACAGTTCTATTTTTGTTTCATCAGACCAGTGGGAATTTCTCCAAAAAGTACAATCTTTGTCCCCATGTGAAGTTACAAACCATAGTCTGGCTTTTTTATGGCAGTGGCTTCTTCCTTGCTGAGCAGCCTTTCAGGTTATGTCGATATAGGGCTCGTTTTACTGTGGATATAAATACTTTTGTACCCGTTTCCTCCAGCCTCTTCACAAGGGCCTTTGCTGTTGTTCTGGGATTGATTTACACTTTTCGCACCAAAGTACATTCATCAATAGGAGACAGAACCCGTCTTCTTCCTGAGCGGTATGACAGCTATGTGGTCCCATGGTGTTTATACTTGCATGCTATTGTTTGTACAGATGAACGTGGTACCTTCAGGCATTTGGAAAATGCTCCTAAGGATGAACCAGACTTGTGGAGGTCTACATTTTATTTCTGAGGTCTGGGTCTTGGCTAATTTCTTTTGAATTTCCCATGATGTCAAGGAAAGAGGCAATGAATTTGAAGGTAGGCCTTGAAATACATCCACAGGTACACCTCTAATTGACTCAAATGATGTCAATGATGCCTATCAGAAGCTTCTAAAGCCATGACATAATTTTCTGGAATTTTCCAAGCTGTTTAAAGGCACAGTCAACTTAGTGTATGTAAACTTCTGATCCACTGGGATTGTGATACAGTGAAATAATCTGTCTGTAAACAATTGTTCGGAAAAATTACGTGTCATGTACGAAGTAGATGTCCTAACCAACTTGCCAAAACTATAGTTTGTTAACAATACATTTGTTGAGTGGTTGAAAAACTAATTTTAATGACTCCAGTATGTAAACTTCCGACTTCAACTGTAACTTGCAAATCCGGGTTAGTTTTCAATATCTTTGTATGAGACTAAATGAATTGGCTAGCAGGGATCTTCTTAGCTAGCCAGTTTGAGTTGAAACATTATCGATAGCAAGCTGGCTAATGTTACATCCTATCATCAAACATTATCGTCAGGTATAGTCTGTAGGTCGACCGGTAATTTTTTAGTTGAGCAGTTGTAAAAAATAAAAATAAAAGTTTAATGGCGCGTCTTGACTTGATTGACGCCTGTCTCAGTGGAGTGGACTCTGGGGGTGCAGAATATTTTATAATGTTGCAGGTTGTTAGCGCTTCTGACCAATTTGATGGTTGATACAATGTTTCAAGTTCCTTGCAGACAAGCCATGCAGACAGGCCATTTGTACCTGCAGGCTCAAATGTTTTTATTTGTTGGCTTTATGTAGGCTATTTGTACATAGTTGACAATGGCAATATAAGTTACTTTTAGATTTGTACAATTTTCATTTACATATAACTTTTATTTATCACGTGACAATGATTTTCAAATAAGCCGACTTTATTATGAAATAAATAAAACTGTTCCACAAAAATGTGCATATGAAAATCCTAACTGGCACGCAGATCGGTAGAAATGGTAAGATAAATTGGCACTCCAAATGGAAAATGTTGCCTACCACAGGTGTAGTCTATTAGCCTAGTAATCTGCAAAGGCCAGCAGCAGCGGGAAGAGGAGGTTCGGGAACAGGTCTTTTTCTTATGGTTAGGCTATCTTGATCTCTGGCTTCCTCTTGAGTCATTTGTGCGTCTTAATTATTTACTGACAGTGTGCTTAAAGCATTAGACAAGGTCAGTAGGCTACAAATAGTTGCTTTTATAAAGACACACAGGGTGTGTTTATATATGGGGATAAAACACGTTTTAAAATTTTGACCAGTCGATTGGTCAAAAGAACCGACGAGGCTTGGTTGACCAAGATTTTGTTTTGTCGGGAACAGCTCTAGACATCTACAACGTTAGCAAATCTTCCTCTCTTTAACATTACAACACATTACATCTCAGTATCATAGCTAGCTAGGAAACTAGCTACTCGCAATCTACACCAATCACAACCACCATGTTTGTAAGTTTGTTGTATTTAATCCATTCCTTGCCATCTTGCGCAATATTGTTGAATGCATTAGAAGTTTGCACCAACTTTTTTAAGGCCATTTCCCCTCCTATGCTGAGCATGCATTGCAGACTTGACAACATGTCCGCAACACATAGCAGCTGGGGGCGGACCACACCTTGTTGTCGCTGGGCAATTGGACATGTAAGTAATCCGTCCCCAACCCATCCATACCCGTCGTGATGCAATTGGACAGGTGTGATTTCTCACTCATCAGTTTTCACCATTCATTCACCAAACTACAAATCTTGATTTGGACGAGACTGACTTTTTGACCAAAATTACACTTTGTTGTCAATTTTGACACTAGAATGAATGTTTCAGACCCACATAGGTTGTTTATAAGCAGATAAGTTGGTAGTTCTCTTCAAAGTAGTCAAAAGTTTAGTATTTGGTCCCATATTCCAGGCACGCAATGATTACATCAAGCTTGAGACTCAACAAGTCACTTATTTATTTATCTGTTATTTTACCAGGTAAGTTGACTGAGAACTCGTTCTCATTTACAGCAACGACCTGGGGAATAGTTACAGGGGAGAGGAGGGGGATGAATGAGCCAATTGTAAACTGGGTATTATTAGGTGACCGTGATGGTTTGAGGGCAATATTGGGAATTTAGCCAGGACACCAGGGTTAACATCCCTACTCTTACGGTAAGTGCCATGGGATATTTAATGACCTCAGAGAGTCAGGACACCCGTTTAACGTCCCATCCGAAAATCAAAAGAAATCAGCCAAGACCTCAGAAAAAAAAATTCTAGACCTCCACAAGTCTGGTTCATCCTTGGGAGAAATTTCCAAACGCCTGAACGATAGTATGCAACTATAAACACCATGGGACCACACAGCTGTCATACCGTTCAGGAAGGAGACACGTTCTGTCTCCTATTGATGAACGTACTTTGGTGCGAAAAGTGCAAATCAATCCCAGAACAACAGCAAAGGCCCTTGTGAAGATGCTGGAGGAAACGGGTACAAAAGTATTTATATCCAAGTATACCGAGTCCTATATCGATATAATCTAAACGGCCGCTCAGCAAGGAAGAAGCCACTGCTCCAAAACCGCCATAATAAAGCCAGACTAAGGTTTGCAACTGCACATGGGGACAAAGATCGTACTTTTTGGAGAAATGTCCTCTGGTCTGTTGAAACAAAAATAGAACTGTCTGGCCATAAGGACCATCGTTATGTTTGGAGGGAAAAGGAGGAGGCTTGCAAGCCAAAGAACACCATCCCAACCGTGAAGCACAGGGGTGGCAGCATCATGTTGTGGGGGTGCTTTGCTGTAGGAGGGAGTGGTGCATTTCACAAAATAGATGGCATCATGAGGAAGAAACATTATGTGGATATATTGAAGCAGAATCTCAAAACATAAGTCAGGAAGTTAAAGCTTGGTCGCAAATGAGTTTGCAAATGGACAATGACCCCAAGCATACTTCCAAAGTTGTGGCAAAATGGCTTAAGGACAACAAAGTCAAGGTATTGGAGTGGCCATCACAAAGCCCTGACCTCAATCCTGTAGACAATTTGTGGGAAGAACTGAAAAAGCGTGTGCGAGCAAGGAGTCCTACAAACATAACTCAGTTACACCAGGTCTGTCAGGAGGAATGGGCCAACATTCACCCAACTTATTGTGGGAAGCTTGTGGAAGGCTACCTGAAACATTTGACCCAGGTTAAAGGCAATGCTACCAAATACTAATTGAGTGTATGTAAACTTCTGACCCACTGGGAATGTGATGAAAGAAATAAAAGCTGAAATAAATAATTATCTCTAGTATTATTCTGACATTTTCACATTCTTAACATAAAGTGGTGATCCTAACTGGCCTAAAACAGGGAATTTCAACTAGGATTATATGTCAGGAATTGTGAAAAACTGAGTTTAAATGTATTTGGCTAAGGTGTATGTAAACGGTAACTGAGGTTTGGCTTATGTATTTGGCTTATGACTTCAACTGTAACTCTCTCTCACTTCTCAATTTTTGAAGAAATGTATTTGTTCGAAACTGTTCAACTATTGTCTTTCTCTCTCTTTGAGTCAACTACTCACCACACTTTATGCACTGCAGTGCTAGCTAGCTGTAGCTTATGCTTTCAGTACTAAGTTCATTCTCTGATCCTTTGATTGGGTGGACAAATATGTCAGTTCATGCTGCAAGACCTCTGATAGGTTGGAGGACGTCCTCCTGAAGTTGTCATAATTACTGTGTAAGTCTATGAAAGGGGGTGAGAACCATGATTCTCCTGGGTTTTGTATTGAAGTCAATGTACCCAGAGGAGGACAGAAACGTGCTGTCCTCTGGCTACACCATGGTATTTGGTATTTTTGGTATTTGGCATTTAATTAGGATCCCCATTGGTGCTACCCTACAGAGTGCTGTTGAGGCTACTCTAGACCTTCATTGCAAATCAATTATTTGGTGATGTGAATATGTTTAGTATAGTTTATTTTTATAACTTTTTTTAATGTTTCACTTTTTATTTTTATGAAATTCACTGAGGAGGATGGCCCTCTTCTGAGTAGCCTCCACTGCTGTCCTAAATTATTTTGGACTTCACTGTATGTCATGCACACACGCACACGAACACAAACTGTCTATGTCACTATTTTAATGTAGTCTAATTGTCCTGACGGTGTTGTGTTGGTGTGATCGTCACTCGCAGCAGAAATAGATTCCTGTGAGCTGATAGAACATTACACCCTGCTGCTGGTAGGTGTGACGATCAGGTTAAGCACAGTGAGGCAACACTACACACACACACACACACACATAAGCATGCACGCACACACAAGCACACACAATCCTACATAATGTGAGGGTTGTGTAAGTGTCAGAAGTCAGATCTGTTTAATGAAGTGTGATGTGTATCTAATTGGAGCATTGTGACTCAGCCTGCTCTCCATGTGATTATATCAGATCTATTGAGATCATGCCTTTTTAGACAGTTTGTACAACCTTAATATTGACTAAATCTCTATGGCTCTGAAGACAACGCTGTTTTGTTATTCATAGTGTATAAAATATTTTGTGAACGAGCGCAGATACACACGCAAACACACACACACACACACACACACACACACACACCAGGGTTTCCGTTAGGGAAATGTGGTGCTGGACATTTGACCAGCAGCATTTTAATTTACCGGACCCATATGCATTGGGTGCACAACCTGATTAGTGTGTCCACCCACAGTGCTCAGAAACACACAAATCACATGTCCATTATGGTCATTCATATTAACACAACCTGATTAGTGTGTCCACCCACAGTGCTCAGAAACACACAAATCACATGTCCATTATGGTCATTCATATTAACACAACCTGATTAGTGTGTCCACCCACAGTGCTCAGAAACACACAAATCACATGTCCATTATGGTCATTCATATTAACACAACCTGATTAGTGTGTCCACCCACAGTGCTCAGAAACACACAAATCACATTTACATTATGGTCATTCATATTAACACAACATGCAAGTCGAGGATGCAACAATGTGCCAAAAAGACGAGTAACGAACAGTTAAATTATTAGCCTGTCAATCTACTATCCCCCATAGTAGAAAAGTTTACCTATTTTATTGGTCAGCTTGTCGAGAAAGAAATAGCATATTCCAAACAGACTCTGGGACAGTTGTGGGATGATACAGGAGATCCCAAATTCATACAACCAGTCGGCCAAGGCTACATCCCCCAAAAATGAAAAGCCTTGAGGCTATTGCATCAGATCAGCACGTTTAGCTTAGAATGTTGTTTAACTGCTATTTATTCACGTTATAAACGCAACAATGCTCACAAGGCAGTAGCCTAGGCTGCGTGGGAATGTTCGTTCAGTTAGTGGGAAAACAGTGTTGTCAAAAGCACACCTCATGCCATTGATTTCATGTGACAGAGATTAAAATATCCGTTCGAAATTTAGAATGAGGGGAGATGTAATATGAAACAACTAGCATGGGTTGCTAATATGACTAGGATTGTGCCTTTGGCTACTAGACAATGAAAGAAAGTTGATATAGTATAAAATAATTGCCTCCACAGTCTGATTTTGGCTAGGCAATTAAGTATATGTTTTGAAAATGTAAACTGCCTCCAGCTCATTGCAAAGTGGTGTGTGACGCGCTGATGGAGCCTGCCTTCAGTTGACTTTGCATTTGCTGTTTGATATGCTGACAGGTTTTCCGCTCAAAGGCTCTGTATCTGTAGGCTGTACGCGCGTGATAAATAAAATCCACAACGACTATACTGTACACGAGCGCCAATTTAATTCCACCAAATTATGCTAATTAACCTATAACCAATTTAATTCCACTAAATTATGTAATTAACCTATAAACCGATAAACTGGACCAGTCGAATGTATTTCCATCAACTGGTATCTCCTTTTAATGCATAGGCTAAAAAACATTATTTTGCAACGAGATTTTTTTTTCTTCATCTCCTGAACAAAACAAAAAAGCCAGCGATTAGGCCTACCGGCAAACGCGCGCACACACACACAGGGACTGCGTGACCTGCTGGGCTGACTGAGCTGTATTTTCTGAGGTGTATGTGGTTTTAGCGGAGAGTTGCAGCATGCATAATGAGGTTTGGGCCTACACCCCTGGGTTATGAGTTTAGCAAACACAGCTGAGACCGCATGAGATGTCTAGCTCTCCTCTCTCGTTTTATTCTCTTTCCTGCCCTCCTCCCCCATCCCTTCCTCCCTCCTGTCTTTTCCTCTTGTCATGCATGTCATTTAGAAGTAACATTTGTTGTGAAAGCAGTGAGATCTCCCGTTTTTACCAATTCGATTTCAGATCCTGACGTTCTCCAAACATCAAATTCCAAAGTGTTTTTGACACCATGGGTAGCTCTTCCTGCTCTGCATAATTCCGAATGGTTAAGGTTTTGGGAAAAAATATATAAAAATGAGTGTGTACCACTGGGATTGAACACGTGATCTTCAGATCCTGAGTCATGGGATTTACTCCCATCCGTCACCCCCGTCCACAACGCCAAGCCTACTTGATGGTAATATCAAAAACAGTACAGTATGAAGATAGGCAGGAACTGCTTCTCCAATAGAAATCACCAATCACGCTTGTAGGCGATGTCATGGCGACATTGGATAGCCAGTCACATGCTCAGAAACACGACCATTAGACCCAATGACGTATCTCGCATAACTGCACATGTGCAGGCCTTCAAATCAAAGGCACTCCTCCTATATAACCTTTTATTTTTTTATTTTTTTTTACAAAAATAAAACATTTGTCCGTTTGTCACTTTCACAAGATTGGAGTTAGAATAATAACATTTTCAACCATTTAAGACATTGGCTCGAATCTAGGTTGTTTCTTTAGATTTCAAGAAAATTAACAACTAAGGGAAGAATTCTTCACTTC
>NC_048588.1:32835981-32970981 GCF_013265735.2 Oncorhynchus mykiss
AGAATATTCTCCATCTCCTATCATACTCTGCTTCCACCGGGCATTCCACTGATTTCAAAACTCGGTCAACTGTTGATCGCTGTTTCAGAAGACTCTACAATGTCTGGTTCAATTACAATGTTTTTACCTACATTAGGGATTTCCTTGTCGTCTGATTCGTCAGATAGAGATAACAAGGCCCAATCGTTCTCCAGAAAGTGGAGAACATTAGCAACACTTTTTTGCAGTTCTTTGGAATATATTTTTAAGAAGTTGATTTAGAAAGGATGACCTACACATACTGAGCAGCTCATGTTATACAGAAGCATGCTACATGGCAGACCAACCCAAACCCATCTCTCTGCATGTCAAGCCCATCCATTATCTCAGCCAATCATGGCTAGCCGGGAAGGCCTTTTTCTGTGGCTAAATCAACTAGGCTGGTAATATATATATTTTTTAAATCTTGGTATTTACAGATGGCATACGCGTTTGTAAAGACACTTGAAGGTTTACATGTTCCAGAAGGCATTTCTGCCTCAAAAAATGTTTACTTTCAAACGGCCTCTCCTGTGAAGTAGTGACGTGCGAAATACGCCTAGTTTCCTGAAACGAGTCACCAGTTACACCCCGTGTGTACGTGTTTGGTTGTGATTGTGTGAAACCAACACATTTCCCAGACAGGGAAGCTGCCGTTAGATTGGCCTCCCAGTACACACACACTTACCCAGACAGGGAAGCTGCCGTTAGATTGGCCTCCCAGTACCCTCACACTTACCCAGACAGGGAATATGCTGTTAGATTGGCCTCCCAGTACACACACACTTACCCAGACAGGGAAGCTGCCGTTAGATTGGCCTCCCAGTACCCTCACACTTACCCAGACAGGGAAGCTGCCGTTAGATTGGCCTCCCAGTACACACACACTTACCCAGACAGGGAAGCTGCCGTTAGATTGGCCTCCCAGTACACACACACTTACCCAGACAGGGAAGCTGCCGTTAGATTGGCCTCCCAGTACACACACACTTACCCAGACAGGGAAGCTGCCGTTAGATTGGCCTCCCAGTACACACACACTTACCCAGACAGGGAAGCTGCCGTTAGATTGGCCTCCCAGTACACACACACTTACCCAGACAGGGAAGCTGCCGTTAGATTGGCCTCCCAGTACACACACACTTACCCAGACAGGGAAGCTGCCGTTAGATTGGCCTCCCAGTACCCTCACACTTACCCAGACAGGGAAGCTGCTGTTAGATTGGCCTCCCAGTACACACACACTTACCCAGACAGGGAAGCTGCCGTTAGATTGGCCTCCCAGTACACACAAACTTACCCCTCTACCACCTCTAGGGCTGTGAGAGGCTTCATTTAACATCTCTAATTTGTTGTGCCCTGTTGTATAGATAAGATGGAGGGAGGAGGAGAGGAAGAGAGAGAAAGAGAGGGAAGGGAGAGAAAGGTAGAACAGGTGTCTCAGATCCTATCATGCTGACAGCCGATAACTCCTTCACAACAAAGAGAGGGGTGAGGAGAGCGAGCGTTATGAGAGAGTGTGAGTGGAGATTAAAACAATTACAGAGATGGAGAGAAACACAATGTAGAGTGTGAGAACAAGCAGGAACTAGACTATCAGTCATTCGTCATCACAACCACAATACAATCATTACATAACCATTACACAACCACAATACAACCATTACACAACCACAATACAACCATTACACAACCCCAAAAAACAACTATAACACAACCACAATATGATAAGATAACATATAGTTAATTAGTCCATATGTGATGGAAATGGGTCTTGAGCTTTAACCCGACCCCCCCCCCCCGATACACACACAAGCACAACAACACGATGTAACATGACCATGGCTCTGACTGAATGCTGTAGTGCTGTTCTTAATTTCCTTAACAAAAGTTATCCTCTAGAACATGTATTCCCAAACTGGGGTATGCGAACCCCCAGGGGTACGCCAAATAAAAATTTGATTATTATTCTTATTTTTTATTTATTTATTTCTCTTTTTTTTTATATTTTCAAACAGTACATTTATATTTTCCAACGGGGCTATATACATTTGGGTGAAGTTTTTTTTTCTTGCCTGAGTAGCCTCGTTTCACTGACCAAAAATCGAATTAAACCATCTAGTGTTCAGTGAAATAACAGCACATTGTCAAATACAGGTACCCTAGTCAAATAATTAACATCCAATCACATTAACCGTTACGTATGTAGCCAAACGTAGCTGCTGCTCATGTTGGTATCTGTACTGATGGCGCAAAAGCCATGATATAGGGAGACATAGTGGAGTGGTAATGTGCGTGCAAGCAGTTGCTCCCGACACCACTTGGGTACACTGCAGCATCCACCGAGAGGTTCTTGCTGCCAAGAGAATGCCTGACAGCTTGAAAGACGTTTTGGACACTACAGTGAAAATGGTTAACTTTGTTAAAGCAAGGCCCCTGAACTCTTATATATTTTCTGCGCAATGTAACGATATGGGCAGCGACCATGTAACGCTTTTACAACATACAGAAGTGTACTGGTTATCAAGGGGCAAAGTATTGACACGTTTTTTTAATTGAGAGACCTGCTTAAAGTTTGCTTTACTGACCATAATTTTCACTTGTCTGACTGCTTGCATGATGAGTTTCTCACACGACTGGCCTATCTGGGTGATGTTTTTTCTTGCCTGAACAACTATATTCATTGTGCTGGACAAAATTGAGACTCTGATTAAGAAATTGGAGCTCTTCTCTGTCTGCATTTTTGTTGTGTGCAAATGAACTCAAGTTTACAGACAATGTCAAATGTGATATAGTGAGTGAGTTGGGTGCACAATTGCGCAGGTACGTTCCCGAAATGGATGACACAAACAACTGGATTGGTTATCCCTTTCATGCCCTGCCTCCAGTCCACTTACCCATATCTGAACAATTTTCTGTGAAAATTGAATTTAATCAGAAGCCATTGCTAGAAACCATCAAAGTAGACTGTGCCGGCCTCCCGGGTGGCACCGCTAACACTGCATCGCAGTGCTAGCGGTGCCACCAGAAACTCTGGGTTTGCGCCCAGGCTCTATTGCAGCCGGCCACGACCGGGAGGTCCGTGGGGCGACGCACAATTGGCCTAGCATCGTCCGGGTTAGGGAGGGTTTGGCCGGTAGGGATATCCTTATCTCATCGCGCACTAGCGATCCTGTGGCAGGCCAGGCGCAGTGCACACTAACCAGGTCGCCAGGTGCACAGTGTTTCCTTCGACACATTGGTGCGGCTGGCTTCCGGGTTGGATGCGCACTGTGTTAAGAAGCAGTGCGGCTTGGTTGGGTTGTGTTTCGGAGGACGCATGGTTTTCGACCTTCGTCTCTCCCGAGCCCGTACGGGAGTTGTAGCGATGAGACCAGATAGTAACTACTAACAATTGGATACCACGAAATTGGGGAGAAAAAGGGGTAAAAATCAACAAAAAAAACACAAAAAAAAGTAGACTGTGCCTTGACAAATTGTGCTGTTAAGACACTGATGCCCTTTGCAACCGTGTATCTATGTGAGAGTGGATTCTCGGCCCTCACTAGCATGAAAACTAAATACAGTCACAGACTGTGTGTGGGAAATGATTTAAAATGGAGACTCTCTCCAATACAACCCAACAGAGTTATGCAGAGTTATGTGCATCCTCTCAAGCACACCATTCTCATTAACCTGCGGTGAGTTATTCACAATTTTCGATGAACAAAGAAGGTTTTATATGTAAGATGGTTAAAAAAAGAGCAAAATGATTGATTATTATTATTTGTGCCCTGGTCCTATAAGAGCTCTTTGTCACTTCCCACAAGCCAGGTTGTGACAAAAACTCAAACTCATTCTTATGTTTAATAAATGTATCGTAGAGCATCTGTGTGGCAGACTTATAATGATGGCAAAAAACAATATTTGAGAGTGCGCTGACCCTGGTGCTAGAGGGGGTACACAGCTGGAGGTTGAATGTTTGAAGGGGTACAGGACTATAAAAAGTTTGAGAACCAGTGATTCAGGCTTAGTGGAGTTCCTCAGAACAGAAGATCCATCCAGGCAGAAATATGATCCAGATGTTGCCAGGCATTGCAGCTATTCTGAGACCCACTGAGGTTTTCCCATAAATACATCAACAGATATTCCCTGTGGCAAAACAACACCAAAATCAACTTAATCTCTTCCAGAAATAACATGTCTGAGAGGATGATTACAGACATATTATCAGTAGCAGGTGCATGTAAACATACTAAAAAAACACAAGGCAATAATGGTGTCATGACATTGGCCTTGGGGTAGGTTTATGAGTCATAAATACCTCTCCCCCCCTTTTTCCTCTCTCTACCCTACTGATGTGAAATTTGAAAACCCCTTGGTTAACATAGAGATTCTGGCAACATCAGAAGGTGGGGGGAAATGAACTATATTCTGGTAATCCGACCAATTGAATATATGCGGTGGCACATAATGAATATGTCAGTTCGGTTGTCATCTGAGACATTCTCCTCAATGATAGGATGACATAAACTCTACAGTGGAAAATCTGTGAAGAGACATGGGTTATAAAACTTTTCAGACACACCCTTCTCGCTCCACTATATAAAGCCTTGACGAAAATGTAACCTCCTGTTCCAAGTACGTGAGGTCTGCAGCCTCTGCATTAAAAGGACTAACATGTCAAGTACAGAACTAAGCCAACCTCAGCGTGAGCTTTGGTTGCGAATGGTATGAACTTTGAACTCTTATTCACTACAGAAGTGGTACCTCCTAGCCTTTGAGTTAGCAACAGCAGCTGCAAACGTGGGCTAGGAAAGAACAGACAGTGTCCCGTCTACCACACAACGACGTTACTACAACGTATTCAATTGACCACCAGAGACATTCTTCAAAGGACAAAGGACTCGGTTGGGCAACACGGCCTTCCATCTACCACCAACCTACCGAAGCGCAACTCAGAGTAAATATTTATTGCATTTTCCTTTTTCAAATGGGCGGTAATTAAGAATGCATAAGATACTGTATTTACGATAGCACAGCTTCTCCCTTTGTCCCTCAGTCTTCCCTCAGTCTTCCCGCTCCTTCACTCAAACCCAGCCCCTTTTCTTTTGTGTAACAAGCTGTCATATCTGTTCCGCCCGCTAGGGATGTTTTCCTTTATGACGTAATTTGTAATCAAGTTATAATTTAATTATGTGTATGTGGAAATCTGTGTGATTAGTTAGGTATTTAGTAAATAAATAATTAAACCCAATTTTGTATTGCTGATTTAACTTGTTAGCCAGGGTTCGTGAAGATAAACAAGAATTTACAACTTTCAGATGAGACTGAATTAAGGTGACGATTAATATTGACTGTTATTGATGTCAAATATTACTAGGTCTTTTAGAGTTTATTTGGAGGATAACAGCTCTATAAATATTATGTTGTGGTGCCCTGACTCTCTAGTTAATTACATTTACAGGATTAGCTCAATCAGGTAATATTAATTACGGAGAAAGGATTTTATAGAATAGCATGTCATATCACTTAATCCGGTATAGCCAAAGACACGACAATGGCAATATACCTTATTATGGCAATATCTGTTATTTTATAGTTCGTTTCATCCCGAAAGCACCGCTTCCCAAACCCTTCTTACCCTTTGACCATCTGAAACCTTTTCTACCCAGAAGGACCTAGTCTTGTCTGCCACGACTCTCCAGCTACCATTTAGGAAGACGTGGCTTCACGTCCCTGTTGGTTTACTCTCTAATGGCACTGTAAACTGTTATTCCTATTAAAAGTCCCAGGTGTGTGCAAGTGCATGTGGCCTTAACCCAGCTGTCCCTGCATTCTCCTCTGAAGCACAGAACTGTGGGACAGTTTACTGAATCTGACTGCCTAATAAGGTCAGATGCTCACTCTGATACACATTTGGGGCTGCTGCAGTGGCCAAACACACACACACACACAATACACACAATACTAAGATATAAGACTCATAACAAAGAGGGAAGTCCACACACTCACTACCCCAGCTGTGTATGAGGTCAGAGGGGTTTCTGCACATTGTGTATCTGTGGGTTGCATGCGAGAAACACAGAAGCTATAAAACAAAAGATTAGTCACTAAGCTTGGAAGTCATCTCTGATTTACGTATAACACACACACACACACACACACACACACACACACACACACACACACACACACACACACACACACACACACACACACACACACACACACACACACACACACACAAAGGCTCAAACATAATATAGACACACACACATAGCATGCATAAATACAGTATCAGACACACACACACACATATGCAGACTCATACATAACATGAACACAGACACACAGTACACATGGTCTTTGAAGTGGGTTCAGACTGCATGCTATGTAGATGTGTAGAGTCACTTTGAACTTAATTTAACAGAGTGTTTAAGGTAAACCAGTTAACAGTGTCTGTGATGACCGCTCCTAGAACTGCTGTGTGTGTTTTTAGGAGAGCCATCACACAGAGCCATCACACAGATCAACCAGTCGCAGTTGCACATCAGCACGGGGTGTGTTCACAAGTCACCTTTCACAACCAGTTGTGGGTAGTGGCTCTCCTCTACCTATAGCACCTCATCTATCTGAAGAGAAGAGGAATGCTGTCTGTGAACTCTTTTCAGCAGCTCTGTTGCAAACTCCTATTAACACAATGTGAAACAGATGGATGCTGACCACAGACAGACGTGTTCTGACCAGCTCCTGATCCCACCACCTGGGAGTCCACCAGGGATTATCCTGATGTTCTGACAGGAGTTACCAGAATAACCCAAATACCCCTCCTTTGTTCTCTCTCTCTCTCTCTCTCTCTCTCTCCTTCCTTCCAAATACCACTCCTTAATGATCTCTCTCTCCTTCCAAATACCACTCCTTAATGATCTCTCTCTCCTTCCTTCCAAATACCACTCCTTAATGATCTCTCTCTCCTTCCTTCCAAATACCACTCCTTAATGATCTCTCTCTCCTTCCTTCCAAATACCACTCCTTAATGATCTCTCTCTCCTTCCTTCCAAATACCACTCCTTAATGATCTCTCTCTCCTTCCTTCCAAATTCCACTCCTTAATGATCTCTCTCTCCTTCCAAATTCCACTCCTTAATGATCTCTCTCTCCTTCCAAATACCACTCCTTAATGATCTCTCTCTCCTTCCTTCCAAATACCACTCCTTAATGATCTCTCTCTCCTTCCAAATTCCACTCCTTAATGATCTCTCTCTCCTTCCTTCCAAATACCACTCCTTAATGATCTCTCTCTCCTTCCTTCCAAATTCCACTCCTTAATGATCTCTCTCTCCTTCCTTCCAAATTCCACTCCTTAATGATCTCCCTCTCCTTCCTTCCAAATACCACTCCTTAATGATCTCTCTCTCCTTCCTTCCAAATTCCACTCCTTAATGATCTCTCTCTCCTTCCTTCCAAATTCCACTCCTTAATGATCTCTCTCTCCTTCCAAATACCACTCCTTAATGATCTCTCTCTCCTTCCAAATTCCACTCCTTAATGATCTCTCTCTCCTTCCTTCCAAATTCCACTCCTTAATGATCTCTCTCTCCTTCCTTCCAAATACCACTCCTTAATGATCTCTCTCTCCTTCCTTCCAAATTCCACTCCTTAATGATCTCTCTCTCCTTCCTTCCAAATTCCACTCCTTAATGATCTCTCTCTCCTTCCTTCCAAATTCCACTCCTTAATGATCTCTCTCTCCTTCCAAATACCACTCCTTAATGATCTCTCTCTCCTTCCTTCCAAATTCCACTCCTTAATGATCTCTCTCCTTCGAAATACCACTCCTTAATGATCTCTCTCTCCTTCCTTCCAAATTCCACTCCTTAATGATCTCTCTCTCCTTCCAAATACCACTCCTTAATGATCTCTCTCTCCTTCCAAATTCCACTCCTTAATGATCTCTCTCTCCTTCCTTCCAAATTCCACTCCTTAATGATCTCTCTCTCCTTCCTTCCAAATTCCACTCCTTAATGATCTCTCTCTCCTTCCAAATACCACTCCTTAATGATCTCTCTCTCCTTCCTTCCAAATACCACTCCTTAATGATCTCTCTCTCCTTCCTTCCAAATTCCACTCCTTAATGATCTCTCTCTCCTTCCTTCCAAATTCCACTCCTTAATGATCTCTCTCTCCTTCCTTCCAAATTCCACTCCTTAATGATCTCTCTCTCCTTCCTTCCAAATTCCACTCCTTAATGATCTCTCTCTCCTTCCAAATACCACTCCTTAATGATCTCTCTCTCCTTCCTTCCAAATTCCACTCCTTAATGATCTCTCTCTCCTTCCAAATACCACTCCTTAATGATCTCTCTCTCCTTCCTTCCAAATTCCACTCCTTAATGATCTCTCTCTCCTTCCAAATACCACTCCTTAATGATCTCTCTCTCCTTCCAAATTCCACTCCTTAATGATCTCTCTCTCCTTCCTTCCAAATTCCACTCCTTAATGATCTCTCTCTCCTTCCTTCCAAATTCCACTCCTTAATGATCTCTCTCTCCTTCCAAATACCACTCCTTAATGATCTCTCTCTCCTTCCTTCCAAATTCCACTCCTTAATGATCTCTCTCTCCTTCCTTCCAAATTCCACTCCTTAATGATCTCTCTCTCCTTCCTTCCAAATACCACTCCTTAATGATCTCTCTCTCCTTCCAAATACCACTCCTTAATGATCTCTCTCTCCTTCCAAATACCACTCCTTAATGATCTCTCTCTCCTTCCTTCCAAATTCCACTCCTTAATGATCTCTCTCTCCTTCCTTCCAAATACCACTCCTTAATGATCTCTCTCTCCTTCCAAATACCACTCCTTAATGATCTCTCTCTCCTTCCTTCCAAATTCCACTCCTTAATGATCTCTCTCCTTCCTTCCAAATACCACTCCTTAATGATCTCTCTCTCCTTCCAAATACCACTCCTTAATGATCTCTCTCTCCTTCCAAATACCACTCCTTAATGATCTCTCTCTCCTTCCAAATTCCACTCCTTAATGATCTCTCTCTCCTTCCTTCCAAATTCCACTCCTTAATGATCTCTCTCTCCTTCCAAATACCACTCCTTAATGATCTCTCTCTCCTTCCTTCCAAATTCCACTCCTTAATGATCTCTCTCTCCTTCCTTCCAAATACCACTCCTTAATGATCTCTCTCTCCTTCCAAATACCACTCCTTAATGATCTCTCTCTCCTTCCTTCCAAATACCACTCCTTAATGATCTCCCTCTCCTTCCTTCCAAATACCACTCCTTAATGATCTCTCTCTCCTTCCTTCCAAATACCACTCCTTAATGATCTCTCTCTCCTTCCAAATACCACTCCTTAATGATCTCTCTCTCCTTCCTTACAAATACCACTCCTTAATGATCTCTCTCTCCTTCCTTACAAATACCACTCCTTAATGATCTCTCTCTCTCTCTCTCTCCTTCCTTCCAAATACCACTCCTTAATGATCTCTCTCTCCTTCCAAATACCACTCCTTAATGATCTCTCTCTCTCTCTCTCCTTCCTTCCAAATAGCACTCCTTAATGATCTCTCTCTCCTTCCAAATACCACTCCTTAATGATCTCTCTCTCCTTCCTTCCAAATACCACTCCTTAATGATCTCTCTCTCCTTCCAAATACCACTCCTTAATGATCTCCCTCTCCTTCCTTCCAAATACCACTCCTTAATGATCTCTCTCTCCTTCCTTCCAAATACCACTCCTTAATGATCTCCCTCTCCTTCCTTCCAAATACCACTCCTTAATGATCTCTCTCTCCTTCCTTCCAAATTCCACTCCTTAATGATCTCTCTCTCCTTCCTTCCAAATTCCACTCCTTAATGATCTCCCTCTCCTTCCTTCCAAATACCACTCCTTAATGATCTCTCTCTCCTTCCTTCCAAATACCACTCCTTAATGATCTCTCTCTCCTTCCTTCCAAATTCCACTCCTTAATGATCTCTCTCTCCTTCCTTCCAAATACCACTCCTTAATGATCTCTCTCTCCTTCCTTCCAAATACCACTCCTTAATGATCTCTCTCTCCTTCCTTCCAAATACCACTCCTTAATGATCTCTCTCTCCTTCCTTCCAAATTCCACTCCTTAATGATCTCTCTCTCCTTCCTTCCAAATACCACTCCTTAATGATCTCTCTCTCCTTCCTTCCAAATACCACTCCTTAATGATCTCTCTCTCCTTCCTTCCAAATTCCACTCCTTAATGATCTCTCTCTCCTTCCTTCCAAATACCACTCCTTAATGATCTCTCTCTCCTTCCTTCCAAATACCACTCCTTAATGATCTCTCTCTCCTTCCTTCCAAATACCACTCCTTAATGATCTCTCTCTCCTTCCTTCCAAATTCCACTCCTTAATGATCTCTCTCTCCTTCCTTCCAAATACCACTCCTTAATGATCTCTCTCTCCTTCCTTCCAAATTCCACTCCTTAATGATCTCTCTCTCCTTCCTTCCAAATACCACTCCTTAATGATCTCTCTCTCCTTCCAAATACCACTCCTTAATGATCTCTCTCTCCTTCCTTCCAAATTCCACTCCTTAATGATCTCTCTCCTTCCTTCCAAATACCACTCCTTAATGATCTCTCTCTCCTTCCAAATACCACTCCTTAATGATCTCTCTCTCCTTCCAAATACCACTCCTTAATGATCTCTCTCTCCTTCCAAATACCACTCCTTAATGATCTCTCTCTCCTTCCTTCCAAATTCCACTCCTTAATGATCTCTCTCTCCTTCCAAATACCACTCCTTAATGATCTCTCTCTCCTTCCTTCCAAATTCCACTCCTTAATGATCTCTCTCTCCTTCCTTCCAAATACCACTCCTTAATGATCTCTCTCTCCTTCCAAATACCACTCCTTAATGATCTCTCTCTCCTTCCTTCCAAATACCACTCCTTAATGATCTCCCTCTCCTTCCTTCCAAATACCACTCCTTAATGATCTCTCTCTCCTTCCTTCCAAATACCACTCCTTAATGATCTCTCTCTCCTTCCAAATACCACTCCTTAATGATCTCTCTCTCCTTCCTTACAAATACCACTCCTTAATGATCTCTCTCTCCTTCCTTACAAATACCACTCCTTAATGATCTCTCTCTCTCTCTCTCCTTCCTTCCAAATACCACTCCTTAATGATCTCTCTCTCCTTCCAAATACCACTCCTTAATGATCTCTCTCTCTCTCTCTCTCCTTCCTTCCAAATACCACTCCTTAATGATCTCTCTCTCCTTCCAAATACCACTCCTTAATGATCTCTCTCTCCTTCCTTCCAAATACCACTCCTTAATGATCTCTCTCTCCTTCCAAATACCACTCCTTAATGATCTCCCTCTCCTTCCTTCCAAATACCACTCCTTAATGATCTCTCTCTCCTTCCTTCCAAATTCCACTCCTTAATGATCTCTCTCTCCTTCCTTCCAAATTCCACTCCTTAATGATCTCCCTCTCCTTCCTTCCAAATACCACTCCTTAATGATCTCTCTCTCCTTCCTTCTAAATACCACTCCTTAATGATCTCTCTCTCCTTCCTTCCAAATTCCACTCCTTAATGATCTCTCTCTCCTTCCTTCCAAATACCACTCCTTAATGATCTCTCTCTCCTTCCTTCCAAATACCACTCCTTAATGATCTCTCTCTCCTTCCTTCCAAATACCACTCCTTAATGATCTCTCTCTCCTTCCTTCCAAATTCCACTCCTTAATGATCTCTCTCTCCTTCCTTCCAAATACCACTCCTTAATGATCTCTCTCTCCTTCCTTCCAAATACCACTCCTTAATGATCTCTCTCTCCTTCCTTCCAAATTCCACTCCTTAATGATCTCTCTCTCCTTCCTTCCAAATACCACTCCTTAATGATCTCCCTCTCCTTCCTTCCAAATACCACTCCTTAATGATCTCTCTCTCCTTCCTTCCAAATTCCACTCCTTAATGATCTCTCTCTCCTTCCTTCCAAATACCACTCCTTAATGATCTCCCTCTCCTTCCTTCCAAATACCACTCCTTAATGATCTCTCTCTCCTTCCTTCCAAATACCACTCCTTAATGATCTCTCTCTCCTTCCAAATACCACTCCTTAATGATCTCTCTCTCCTTCCAAATACCACTCCTTAATGATCTCTCTCTCCTTCCTTCCAAATACCACTCCTTAATGATCTCTCTCTCCTTCCTTCCAAATACCACTCCTTAATGATCTCTCTCTCATTCCTTCCAAATACCACTCCTTTATGATCTCTCTCTCCTTCCTTCCAAATACCACTCCTTTATGATCTCTCTCTCCTTCCTTCCAAATACCACTCCTTAATGATCTCTCTCTCCTTCCTTCCAAATACCACTCCTTAATGATCTCTCTCTCCTTCCTTCCAAATACCACTCCTTAATGATCTCTCTCTCCTTCCAAATTCCACTCCTTAATGATCTCTCTCTCCTTCCTTCCAAATACCACTCCTTAATGATCTCTCTCTCCTTCCAAATACCACTCCTTAATGATCTCTCTCTCCTTCCTTCCAAATACCACTCCTTAATGATCTCTCTCTCCTTCCAAATTCCACTCCTTAATGATCTCTCTCTCCTTCCTTCCAAATACCACTCCTTAATGATCTCTCTCTCCTTCCTTCCAAATACCACTCCTTAATGATCTCTCTCTCCTTCCTTCCAAATACCACTCCTTAATTCTCCTTCTCCTTCCTTCCTCCAGGATAATTCTCTTCCTACAGCATCCAGGACGAACTGGGAAGCTGTGACCCAGATGGTGAGTTAGACACACACACTCTTACATGCTCAGGGTAAGAGAGGGACTGACCGGAGGCGAGTCTCATTAAGGCCCCTGGAGCCTCAGACCCCTGAGTCAGACCCTCTAACCCTCCTGATCAGCAGCGGGATAAACTCCTTGTCCCAGCATGGAGATAGAGAGCTCTAGTGCCCAAGCATTAGGCTGATTTAAAAGTCACGGTCACAGTTCAGAGGGCAGGTCAGATGCTGGTGCTAAGCAGTCCATAGACACACACACATTTATGTCACGTTTACACACAGACACACACACAGACACACTAAAACTCTCAAAAAGACTAAAGAGGACCTTAAATACCCCGCTCCAAACTTCTGGCCTCCCTCCCTCCTCCAGGATGATGCTCCGTCACTGTTGGCCCCAGTGGTGACTGATGTTCCTCTGACAGCAGCAGCATTGGACCAGACCATAGCAGCCTTCAACACAGTGGAGCAGCTCCTCCGCCACCTCAACCCTGACAGCTGGAGACAGGACCTGGACAGCTTGTACAGAGAGACAGCCATGTACAGACCCCGGGCCTACCAGCACAACAGACAGAACAAGAGTAATAACATACACAGGCACACACACACACACAGACACACACACACACACACACACACACACACACACACACACACACACACACACACAATGAAAAGTAATTTCAAAGGAGAACATATTGTGGTCTGTTCTTCAGTGAAGGGAGACCTTGATAGCAAAGACTTCAGCCTTCCTCCTTCCCTCACACCAAGACTGTGTGTGAGTTTGTTAGTCAGCCAGTAGAAAACTTTCAAGGTGACCCTGGGGGAAATGAGAGAAGTTCAATATTCTCCCAGCTCTTATAGAGAGACTGGGGCTTGACGCCCAGCGTGTGTGAGGTTGGGAGTGGGGTGAGTGTGTGGTGGAGGGGAAGGTGTGAGTGTGTGGTGGAGGGGAAGGTGTGAGTGTGTGGTGGAGGGGAAGGTGTGAGTGTGGTGGAGGGGAAGGTGTGAGTGTGGTGGGGGGAAGGTGTGTGAGGTTGGGAGTGGGTTGAGTGTGTGGTGGAGGGAAGGTGTGTGGATGGGAGGGGGTGAGTGTGTGGTGGAGGGAAGGTGTGAGAGGATGGGAGGGGGGTGAGTGTGTGGTGGAGGGAAGGTGTGTGGATGGGAGGGGGTGAGTGTGTGGTGGAGGGAAGGTGTGTGGATGTGAGGGGGTGAGTGTGTGGTGGAGGGAAGGTGTGTGGATGGGAGGGGGTGAGTGTGTGGTGGAGGGAAGGTGTGAGAGGATGGGAGGGGGGTGAGTGTGTGGTGGAGGGAAGGTGTGAGAGGATGGGAGGGGGGTGAGTGTGTGGATGGGAGGGGGGTGAGTGTGTGGATGGGAGGGGGGTGAGTGTGTGGTGGAGGGAAGGTGTGTGGATGGGAGGGGGTGAGTGTGTGGTGGAGGGAAGGTGTGTGGATGGGAGGGGGGTGAGTGTGTGGTGGAGGGAAGGTGTGTGAGGTTGGGAGTGGGGTGAGTGTGTGTTGGAGGGAAGGTGTGTGGATTGGAGGGGGGTGAGTGTGGTGGAGGGAAGGTGTGTGGATGGGAGGGGGTGAGTGTGTGGTGGAGGGAAGGTGTGAGAGGATGGGAGGGGGTGAGTGTGTGGTGGAGGGAAGGTGTGTGGATGGGAGGGGGTGAGTGTGTGGTGGAGGGAAGGTGTGTGAGGTTGGGAGTGGGGTGAGTGTGTGGTGGAGGGAAGGTGTGTGGATTGGAGGGGGGTGAGTGTGTGGTGGAGGGGAAGGTGTGTGAGGTTGGGAGTGGGGTGAGTGTGTGGTGGAGGGAAGGTGTGAGAGGATGGGAGGGGGGTGAGTGTGTGGTGGAGGGAAGGTGTGTGGATGGGAGGGGGTGAGTGTGTGGTGGAGTGAAGGTGTGAGAGGATGGGAGGGGGGTGAGTGTGTGGTGGAGGGAAGGTGTGAGAGGATGGGAGGGGGGTGAGTGTGTGGATGGGAGGGGGGTGAGTGTGTGGTGGAGGGAAGGTGTGTGGATGGGAGTGGGTGAGTGTGTGGATGGGAGGGGGGTGAGTGTGTGGTGGAGGGAAGGTGTGTGGATGGGAGGGGGTGAGTGTGTGGTGGAGGGAAGGTGTGTGGATGGGAAGGGGGTGAGTGTGTGGTGGAGGGAAGGTGTGTGGATGGGAGGGGGTGAGTGTGTGGTGGAGGGAAGGTGTGAGAGGATGGGAGGGGGGTGAGTGTGTGGTGGAGGGAAGGTGTGTGGATGGGAGGGGGTGAGTGTGTGTTGGAGGGAAGGTGTGAGAGGATGGGAGGGGGGTGAGTGTGTGGTGGAGGGAAGGTGTGAGAGGATGGGAGGGGGGTGAGTGTGTGGATGGGAGGGGGGTGAGTGTGTGGTGGAGGGAAGGTGTGTGGATGGGAGGGGGTGAGTGTGTGGTGGAGGGAAGGTGTGAGAGGATGGGAGGGGGGTGAGTGTGTGGTGGAGGGAAGGTGTGAGGATGGGAGGGGGTGAGTGTGTGGTGGAGGGAAGGTGTGAGAGGATGGGAGGGGGGTGAGTGTGTGGTGGAGGGAAGGTGTGTGGATGGGAGGGGGTGAGTGTGGTGGAGGGAAGGTGTGAGAGGATGGGAGGGGGTGAGTGTGTGGTGGAGGGAAGGTGTGTGGATGGGAGGGGGTGAGTGTGTGGTGGAGGGAAGGTGTGAGAGGATGGGAGGGGGGTGAGTGTGTGGTGGAGGGAAGGTGTGAGAGGATGGGAGGGGGGTGAGTGTGTGGATGGGAGGGGGGTGAGTGTGTGGTTGAGGGAAGGTGTGTGGATGGGAGGGGGTGAGTGTGTGGTGGAGGGAAGGTGTGAGAGGATGGGAGGGGGGTGAGTGTGTGGTGGAGGGAAGGTGTGTGGATGGGAGGGGGTGAGTGTGTGGTGGAGGGAAGGTGTGAGAGGATGGGAGGGGGGTAAGTGTGTGGATGGGAGGGGGGTGAGTGTGTGGTGGAGGGAAGGTGTGAGAGGATGGGAGGGGGGTGAGTGTGTGGTGGAGGGAAGGTGTGTGGATGGGAGGGGGTGAGTGTGTGGTGGAGGGAAGGTGTGAGAGGATGGGAGGGGGGTGAGTGTGTGGTGGAGGGAAGGTGTGAGAGGATGGGAGGGGGGTGAGTGTGTGGATGGGAGGGGGGTGAGTGTGTGGTGGAGGGAAGGTGTGTGGATGGGAGGGGGTGAGTGTGTGGTGGAGGGAAGGTGTGAGAGGATGGGAGGGGGGTGAGTGTGTGGATGGGAGGGGGTGAGTGTGTGGTGGAGGGAAGGTGTGTGGATGGGAGGGGGTGAGTGTGTGGTGGAGGGAAGGTGTGTGGATGGGAGGGGGTGAGTGAGTGGTGGAGGGAAGGTGTGAGAGGATGGGAGGGGGGTGAGTGTGTGGTGGAGGGAAGGTGTGAGAGGATGGGAGGGGGGTGAGTGTGTGGATGGGAGGGGGGTGAGTGTGTGGTGGAGGAAAGGTGTGAGAGGATGGGAGGGGGTGAGTGTGTGGATGGGAGGGGGGTGAGTGTGTGGTTGAGGGAAGGTGTGTGGATGGGAGGGGGTGAGTGTGTGGTGGAGGGAAGGTGTGAGAGGATGGGAGGGGGGTGAGTGTGTGGTGGAGGGAAGGTGTGTGGATGGGAGGGGGTGAGTGTGTGGTGGAGGGAAGGTGTGTGGATGGGAGGGGGTGAGTGTGTGGTGGAGGGAAGGTGTGTGGATGGGAGGGGGTGAGTGAGTGGTGGAGGGAAGGTGTGAGAGGATGGGAGGGGGGTGAGTGTGTGGATGGGAGGGGGGTGAGTGTGTGGTTGAGGGAAGGTGTGTGGATGGGAGGGGGTGAGTGTGTGGATGGGAGGGGGGTGAGTGTGTGGTGGAGGGAAGGTGTGTGGATGGGTGGGGGTGAGTGTGTGGTGGAGGGAAGGTGTGAGAGGATGGGAGGGGGGTGAGTGTGTGGATGGGAGGGGGGTGAGTGTGTGGTGGAGGAAAGGTGTGAGAGGATGGGAGGGGGGTGAGTGTGTGGATGGGAGGGGGTTGAGTGTGTGGTTGAGGGAAGGTGTGTGGATGGGAGGGGGTGAGTGTGTGGTGGAGGGAAGGTGTGAGAGGATGGGAGGGGGGTGAGTGTGTGGTGGAGGGAAGGTGTGTGGATGGGAGGGGGTGAGTGTGTGGTGGAGGGAAGGTGTGAGAGGATGGGAGGGGGGTGAGTGTGTGGTGGAGGGAAGGTTTGAGAGGATGGGAGGGGGGTGAGTGGTGTGGATGGGAGGGGGGTGAGTGTGTGGTGGAGGGAAGGTGTGTGGATGGGAGGGGGTGAGTGTGTGGTGGAGGGAAGGTGTGAGAGGATGGGAGGGGGGTGAGTGTGTGGATGGGAGGGGGGTGAGTGTGTGGTGGAGGGAAGGTGTGTGGATGGGTGGGGGTGAGTGTGTGGTGGAGGGAAGGTGTGTGGATGGGAGGGGGTGAGTGAGTGGTGGAGGGAAGGTGTGAGAGGATGGGAGGGGGGTGAGTGTGTGGTGGAGGGAAGGTGTGAGAGGATGGGAGGGGGGTGAGTGTGTGGATGGGAGGGGGGTGAGTGTGTGGTGGAGGGAAGGTGTGTGGATGGGAGGGGGTGAGTGTGTGGTGGAGGGAAGGTGTGTGGATGGGAGGGGGTGAGTGTGTGGTGGAGGGAAGGTGTGTGGATGGGAGGGGGTGAGTGTGTGGTGGAGGGAAGGTGTGTGGATGGGAGGGGGTGAGTGTGTGGTGGAGGGAAGGTGTGTGGATGGGAGGGGGGTGAGTGTGTTTTTATTTCTGTTGCTGCTTGCTTTAATTGGTGAGAGTCTCTTTCCTCCCTCTCAGAGAAATACACAGTGACTCTGAGACTGGACCAGACACATCACAACACTGAGACTGTGTTCACCAGACTGGACCAGACACATCACAACACTGAGACTGTGTTCACCAGACTGGACAAGACACATCACAACACTGAGACTGTGTTCACCAGACTGGACCAGACACATCACAACACTGAGACTGTGTTCACCAGACTGGACAAGACACATCACAACACTGAGACTGTGTTCACCAGACTGGACCAGACACATCACAACACTGAGACTGTGTTCACCAGACTGGACCAGACACATCACAACACTGAGACTGTGTTCACCAGACTGGACAAGACACATCACAACACTGAGACTTTGTTCACCAGACTGGACCAGACACATCACAACACTGAGACTGTGTTCACCAGACTGGACCAGACACATCACAACACTGAGACTCTGTGTTCACCAGACTGGACCAGACACATCACAACACTGAGACTGGACCAGACACATCACAACACTGAGACTGTGTTCACCAGACTGGACCAGACACATCACAACACTGAGACTGTGTTCACCAGACTGGACCAGACACATCACAACACTGAGACTGTGTTCACCAGACTGGACAAGACACATCACAACACTGAGACTGTGTTAAACAGAATGGACCAGACACATCACAACACTGAGACTGTGTTAAACAGACTGGACCAGACACATCACAACACTGAGACTGTGTTAAACAGACTGGACCAGACACATCACAACACTGAGACTGTGTTAAACAGACTGGACCAGACACATCACTTCTCACTTCCCCCTTCTTTCTTCCCTCCTTTATTTCATCCTATCTCCTCTGCGTCTTCCCTCTCTTTTTTCCACACACACTCTCTCTCCTTTCCCTGCCTCGCTCGCTCTTTCCGTCTTTCTCTCTCTCCACCTGAGGGATCTCCTGTTCCTGAGTAAATAGTTGGGCTTGGCTAAGACTCCTACTACTGTCAGCAGCTCATATGTGTGTGTTGGGTTGACGTGTGTGTTGGGTTGACGTGTGTGTTGGGTTGACGTGTGTGTTGGGTTGAAGTGTGTGTTGGTCAGTGTGTGTGTGTTGATGTGTGTGTGTGTTGGGTTGATGGTGTGCGTGTGTTTGGTTGGGTTGATGTGTGCGTGTGTTTGGTTGATGTGTGCGTGTGTTGGGGTAATGTGTGCGTGTGTTGGGTTGATGTGTGTTGGGTTGAAGTGTGTGTTGGTCAGTGTGTGTGTGTTGATGTGTGTGTTTGGTTGGGTTGATGTGTGCGTGTGTTTGGTTGGGTTGATGTGTGCGTGTGTTGGGTTGATGTGTGTTGGGTTGATGTGTGCGTGTGTTGGGTTGATGTGTGCGTGTGTTGGGGTAATGTGTGCGTGTGTTGGGTTGATGTGTGTTGGGTTGATGTGTGTGTTGGGTTGATGTGTGTTGGGTTGATGTGTGCGTGTGTTGGGTTGATGTGTGTTGGGTTGATGTGTGTTGGGTTGATGTGTGCGTGTGTTGGGTTGATGTGTGTGTTGGGTTGATTTGTGCGTGTGTTGGGGTAATGTGTGTGTGTGTTGGGTTGATGTGTGTTGGGTTGATGTGTGTGTTGGGTTGATGTGTGTTGGGTTGATGTGTGCGTGTGTTGGGTTGATGTGTGCTGGGTTGATGTGTGCGTGTGTTGGGTTGATGTGTGTTGGGTTGATGTGTGCGTGTGTTGGGTTGATGTGTGTTGGGTTGATGTGTGCGTGTGTTGGGTTGATGTGTGTGTTGGGTTGATTTGTGCGTGTGTTGGGGTAATGTGTGTGTGTGTTGGGTTGATGTGTGTTGGGTTGATGTGTGTGTTGGGTTGATGTGTGCTGGGTTGATGTGTGCGTGTGTTGGGTTGGGTTGATGTGTGCGTGTGTTGGGTTGGGTTGATGGTGTGCGTGTGTTGGGTTGATGGTGTGCGTGTGTTGGGTTGATGTGTGCGTGTGTTGGGTTGGGTTGATGTGTGCGTGTGTTGGGTTGGGTTGATGGTGTGCGTGTGTTGGGTTGATGGTGTGCGTGTGTTGGGTTGATGTGTGCGTGTGTTGGGTTGGGTTGATGTGTGCGTGTGTTGGGTTGATGGTGTGCGTTTGTTGGGTTGATGTGTGTTGGGTTGATGGTGTGCGTGTGTTGGGTTGATGGTGTGCGTGTGTTGGGTTGATGTGTGCGTGTGTTGGGTTGGGTTGATGGTGTGCGTGTGTTGGGTTGATGTGTGTGTGTGTTGGGTTGATGGTGTGTGTGTGTTGGGTTGGGTTGATGGTGTGCGTGTGTTGGGTTGATGGTGTGCGTGTGTGTGTGTTGGGTTGGGTTGACGTGTGTGTTGGGTTGACATGTGTGTTGGGTTGAAGTGTGTGTTGGTCAGTGTGTGTGTGTTGATGTGTGTGTGTGTTGAGTTGATGTGTGTTTGGTTGATGGTGTGCGTGTGTTTGGTTGGGTTGATGTGTGCGTGTGTTGGGTTGATGTGTGCGTGTGTTGGGTTGATGTGTGTTGGGTTGATGTGTGTGTTGGGTTGATTTGTGCGTGTGTTGGGGTAATGTGTGCGTGTGTTGGGTTGATGTGTGTTGGGTTGATGTGTGTGTTGGGTTGATGTGTGCGTGTGTTTGGTTAGGTTGATGGTGTGCATGTGTTTGGTTGATGGTGTGCATGTGTTTGGTTGATGGTGTGCGTGTGTTGGGTTGGGTTGATGTGTGTGTGTGTGTGTGTTGGGTTGATGTGTGTGTGTGTGCTTGTGTTGGGTTGGGTTGATGGTGTGCGTGTGTTGGGTTGATGTGTGTGTGTGTTGGGTTGATGTGTGTTGGGTTGATGGTGTGCGTGTGTTGGGTTGATGTGTGTTGGGTTGATGGTGTGCGTGTGTTGGGTGTGGTTGACGTGTGTGTTGGGTTGACGTGTGTGTTGGGTTGACGTGTGTGTTGGGTTGACGTGTGTGTTGGGTTGACGTGTGTGTTGGGTTGACGTGTGTGTTGGGTTGACGTGTGTGTTGGTCAATGTGTGTGTGTTTGTCAATGTGTGTGTGTTGGGTTGATGTGTGCGTGTGTTGGGTTGATGGTGTGCATGTGTGTTGGGTTGATGCTGTGCGTGTGTGTTGGGTTGATGTGTGTGTTGGGTTTGTGTGTGTTGGGTTGACGTGTGTGTGTGTGTGTGTGTGTGTGTGTGTGTGTGTGTGTGTGTGTGTGTTGGGTTGATGTGTGTGTGTTGGGTTGACGTGTGTGTGTGTGTGTGTGTGTGTGTTGGGTTGATGTGTCTCCATACAGCTTGTGTGTGTGTGTGGACATCTGTGTTTGTGTAAAAGCTTATGTGTGTGTCTAGGGTTTGTAGTGGTAGGTGTATGTTGTGTGTGTGTGTTGCAGCACTAGCAGGGTTTCTGCAGGTCTTTGATAGACCATACCACATCAGACTCTAATTGGAAATTCAACCTGTGCAGCCGAGCTGAAATGTTCCCGAGTCAGCACCTAGCTTTGTTTTCATTAACGCACACACACAGAAATACACACACACTCCCGTCTCTCACCTTTGTTTTCAATAAGAAGGTGTTGGGGGACAAACAATCGTTATTCCTCTCCTCAAGCCATGTAATCAAGGAACGCAAAGCTCAATCTCTCCCTGGTGTACAGAACCCAGTAACCCTGCTTACACACACTCACATTCAGACACACACACACAGACAATCTCTCTCACACACACACACACACACACACACACACACACACACACACACACACACACACACACACACACATTCAGACACATGCACATTCAGACACATGCACACACACACATTCAGACACACACAAACGCACACACACACACACATTCAGACACATACACACATACAGTTGAAGTTGGAAGTTTACATACACCTTCGCCAAATACGTTTAAACTCAGTTTTTCACAATTCCTGACATTTAATCCTAGTAAAAATTCCCTGTCTCAGTTAGGATCAACACTTTATTTTAAGAATGTGAAATGTCAGAATAATAGTAGAGAGAATGATTTATTTGAGATTTTATTTATTTCATCACATTCCCAGAAGTTTACATACACTCAAATCACTTTTTGGTAGCATTGCCTTTAATATTTTTTAACTTGGGTCAAACGTTTCGGGTATTCCACAAGCTTTCCACAAGGTCCATTCCTCCTGACAGAGCTGGTGTTTCTGAGTCAGGTTTGTTGGCCTCCTTGCTCTTGCACGCTTTTTCAGTTCTGCCAACACATTTTCTATAGGATTGAGATCAGGGCTTTGTGATGGCAACTCCAATAACTTGACTTTGTTGTCCTTCATTTTGCCACAACTTTGGGTCATTGTCCATTTGGAAGACCCATTTGCGACCAAGCTTTAACTTCCTGACTGATGTCTTGAGATGTTCGTTCAATATATCCACATAATTTCTCTTCCTCATAATAACATCTATTTTGTGAAGTGCACCAGTCCCTCCTGCACCAAAGCACCCCCACACAATATGATACTGCCACCACTGTGCTTTACAGTTCAGTTGGGATGGTGTCCTTCGGCTTGCAAGCCTCCCCCTTTTTCCTCCAAACATAACGATGGTCATTATGGCCAAACTGTTCTATTCTTGTTTCATCATTGCAGAGGACATTTCTCCAAAAAGTACGAGATACTTTTGTACCTGTTCCCTCCAGCATCTGCACAAGGTCCTTTGCTGTTGTTCTGGGATTGATTTGCACTTTTCTCACCAAAGTACGTTAATCTCTAGGAGACAGAACGCGTCTCCTTCCTGAGCGGTATGACGGCTGCGTGGTCCCATGGTGTTTATACTTGCATACTATTGTATTGCTCCCAAGGATGAACCAGACTTGTGGTGGTCTACAATTTTTCTTCTTAGGTCTTGGCTGATTTCCCATGATGTCAAGCAAAGAGGCACCGAGTTTGAAGGTAGGCCTTGAAATACATCCAAAGGTACACCTCCAATTGACTCAAATGATGTCAATTAGCCTATCAGAAGCTTCTAAAGCCATGACATCATTTTCTGGAATTTTCGAAGCTGTTTAAAGGCACAGTCAACTTAGTGTATGTAAACTTCTGACCCAATGGAATTGTGATACAGTGAATTATAAATTAAATAATCTGTCTGTAAACAATTACATGTGTCATGCACGAAGTAGATGTCCCAACCGACTTATAGCTTGTTTCCAAGAAATGTGTAAAGTGGTTGAACATCGAGTTTTAACGACTCCAACCTAAGTGTATGTAAACTTCCGACTTCAACTGTAAATACATACATACATACACAGACACAAACTCACACACACATACAGACAGACACACACACACACATACAAACACACACACATACAAACACACACACACACACACACACACACACACACACACACACACACACACACACACACACACACAGAGACACACATACAGACACACACATTCAGACACAGACACACACATACACACACACACACACACACACACACAGAGACACACATACAGACACACACATAGACACACATGCACAATCAAACACACACAGACAGACAGACAGACACAATTTCCACCTGCACACACGTGTTCACAAACACGCATCTATACACACACACTATTCATTTTCTCTGGAGTGTTGGAGTGGCATACAAATTCTGTTTGGAGCGCTCTCTCAGAGCCAGTATCACAGCAGAGTTCCACACCACTGCCTTTCATAGATTACACCGCTTCTCCTAGAACACTGACACCCCTACACACACACCCCTACACACACACACACACACACACACAAACTCACGTCCCCTGCCCTGTTATGCAGCATTAGGACAGTATAGGGTCTGTCAGCTCGTTAAGAACATCAATCTGTGGAGCATAGAGCGTCTCAACCGCCACGTCCGTCCAGGTACGCAGGACGCCAGGAGATGTCTTCAAAACTCTCCACTAGGGGCAGCGGTGGGCGCTATTACCGTCAAGTAGGCTTGCGGCTTGCTAGGGTGTTGAGGACGGGGATAGCTGTTGGAAGCCGCAAGGTCCAGCTCTGAGGGTCCTGTGTTCAATCCCCCCCACACACACACACACACACACACCCCTCTCTCTCTTCTCTGTTCTTCCCATATTCCTTATTATTTTTATGTATTCCTGGTCTGGTCCGGCAGCTGAAAATACCTCAGTGCTAGAAAATATATACTTTATATACAGTTAAAGCACCAAACCTGCTAATCAATTGAACCACTTAAATGAAACTATAATCAAGATTAATTTATATTGAACAATTAGTGTCTTGATTATCCATGTCATTGAGATTCCCACCCACCTTCCAGCCTCCCCGCTCTATTCTCCCCATCCCCTTCACTTTCAGTTAAATTCATTTACATTCACTTAGTTGAAATAAAACATTGTTGTCAAGACTGTTAATTCAAAGGTATTAACTGTGAATACAAATTGCAATCAGCAATCAATGATGTTCTTCCCCCCTTTCTCTCCCTCTCTCTCCCTTCTTTCCCTCCCTCTCTCTCTCTCTCTCTCTCTCTCTCTCTCTCTCCCTCCGTCCTTCTCTCCCTCTCCCCCCTCCCCCCTCTCTCTCTCCCTCCTTCTCTCCCTCCCCCCTTCTCTCTCTCCCTCCCCCTCCTTCCCTTCTCTCCCCCCCTCTCTCCCTCCTCCCCCTCTCTCTCTCCTTCCTTCCTTCCCTCTCTCTCTCTCTCCTTCCCCCTTCTCTCCCCCTCTCTCTCCCTCCCACCCCCCTCTCTCTCTCTCTCTCCCTCCCACCCCCCTCTCTCTCTCTCTCTGTCCCTCTCTCTCTCTCTCTCTCTCTCTCTCTCTTCCCTCCACCCCCCCCCCCCCCCCCCCCCCCCTCTTCATAGTTGACCTGGACCGTCTGTATGATGACGTGAAGCACTACAGCTGTACACCTCGGAACTACTCTGTCAACCTGAGGGAGGAGCTGAGGGCCACCAACGCCGTGTTCTTCCCACGATGCCTACTAGTGCAGCGCTGTGGGGGGAACTGTGCATGTGGTACAGACAACTGGAACGGCTGTACCTGCAGCCCGGCCAAGACCAGTGACAAACTACACGAGGTACACACACCATGCCCTGTTATGTAGCACTAGGAATGGCTGTGGTACGGCTGTACCTGTACCTGCAGCTGCGCCTGTACCCGTAGCCGTACCTGCAGCTGTGCCTGCACCTGTACCCATAGCCGTACCTGCAGCTGTGCCTGCACCTGTACCCGTAGCCGTACTTGCAGCTGTGCCTGCACCTGTACCCTTAGCCGTACCTGCAGCTGTGCCTGCACCTGTACCTGCAGCCGTGCCTGCGCCTGTACCCGTAGCCGTACCTGCAGCTGTGCCTGCGCCTGTACCCGTAGCCGTACCTGCAGCTGTGCCTGCACCTGTACCCTTAGCCGTACCTGCAGCTGTGCCTGCACCTGTACCTGCAGCCGTGCCTGCGCCTGTACCCGTAGCCGTACCTGCAGCTGTGCCTGCACCTGTGCCCATAGCCGTACCTGGAGCCCGGCCAAGACCAGTGACAAACTACACACACCATGCCCTGTTATGTAGCATTAGGAATGGCTGTGGTACGGCTGTACCTGTACCTGCAGCCGTACCTGTAGCCGTACCTGCAGCCGTACCTGCAGCCGTACCTGTAGCCGTACCTGTAGCTGTACCTGCAGCTGTACCTGTACCTGTAGCCGTACCTGTAGCCGTACCTGTACCTGCAGCCGTACCTGTACCTGTAGCCGTACCTGCAGCTGTACCCGTACCTGTAACCGTACCTGTAGCTGTACCTGCAGCTGTACCTGTACCTGTAGCCGTACCTGTAGCCGTACCTGTACCTGCAGCCGTACCTGTACCTGTAACCGTACCTGCAGCTGTACCCGTACCTGTAACCGTACCTGCAGCCGTACCCGTACCTGTAGCCGTACCTGTACCTGTAGCCGTACCTGCAGCTGTACCTGTACCTGCAGCTGTACCCGTACCTGTAGCCGTACCTGCAGCTGTGCCTGCAGCTGTACCTGCAGCTGTACCCGTACCTGCAGCCGTACCCGTACCTGTAGCCGTACCTGCAGTTGTGACTGCACCTGTACCTGCAGCTGTACCCGTACCTGTAGCCGTACCTGCAGCTGTACCTGTACCTGCAGCTGTGCCCGTACCCGTACCTGTAGCCGTACCTGCAGCTGTACCCGTACCTGCAGCCGTACCTGTAACCGTACCTGCAGCTGTACCCGTACCTGCAGCCGTACCTGTAGCCGTACCTGCAGCTGTGCCCGTACCTGTAGCCGTACCTGCAGTTGTGACTGCACCTGCACCTGCAGCTGTACCTGCACCTGTACCTGCAGCTGAACCTGTACCTGCAGCTATACCTGCCTCTGTACCTGCAGCTGTACCTGCACCTGTACCTGCAGCTGTACCTGCACATGCAGCTGTACCTGCACCTTCACATGTACCTGCAGCTGTACCTGCACCTGCACCTGTACCTGTACCTGCAGCTGTACCTGCAGCTGTACCTGCAGCTGTACCTGTAGCCGTACCTGTAGCCGTACCTGTAGCTGTACCTGCAGCCGTACCTGTACCTGTAGCCGTACCTGCAGCTCAACCTGTACCTGCAGTTGTACCCGTACCTGCAGCCGTACCCGTACCTGTAGCCGTACCTGCAGTTGTGACTGTACCTGCAGCTGTACCTGCAGCTGTACCTGTACCTGCAGCTATACCTGCAGCTATACCTGCCTCTGTACCTGCAGCTGTACCTGCAGCTGTACCTGCAGCTGTACCTGCACCTGCAGCTGTGCCTGTACCTGTACCTGCAGCTGTGCCTCTACCTGTACCTGCAGCTGTGCCTGCACCTGTACCTGCAGCTGTGCCTGTACCTGATGCTGTGCCTGTACCTGTACCTGCAGCTGTGCCTGCATCTGTACCTGCAGCTGTGCCTGCACCTGTACCTGCAGATATACCTGTAACTGTAGCTGTGCCTGCACCTGTACCTGCAGCTATACCTGTACTTGCAGCTGTGCCTGCACCTGCAGCTGTGCCTGTACCTGTACCTGCAGCTATACCTGTACCTGCAGCTGTGCCTGCACCTGTACTTGCAGCTGTGCCTGCACCTGCAGCTGTGCCTGTACCTGTACCTGCAGCTGTGCCTGCACCTGTACTTGCAGCTGTGCCTGCACCTGCAGCTGTGCCTGTACCTGTACCTGTACCTGCACCTGTACCTGCAGCTGTACCTGCACCTGTACCTGTACCTGCAGCTGTGCCTTTACCTGCAGCTATACCTGTACCTGCAGCTGTGCCTGTACCTGCAGCTGTGCCTGTACCTGTACCTGCATCTATACCTGTACCTGCAGCTGTGCCTGCACCTGTACCTGCAGCTGTACCTGTATTTGTACATGCAGCTGTACCTGCAGCTGTACCTGTAGCTGTACCTGTACTTGTACCTGCACCAGCACCTGTACCTGCAGCTGTGCATGCACCTGTACCTGCAGCTATGCCTGTACCTGCAGCTGTGCCTGTACCTGCAGCTGTGCCTGTACCTGCAGCTGTGCCTGTACCTGTACCTGCAGCTGTGCCTGTACCTGTACCTGCAGCTGTGCCTGTACCTGTACCTGCAGCTGTGCGTGCATCTGTACCTGCAGCTGTGCCTGCACCTGTACCTGCAGATATACCTGTACCTGCAGCTGTGCCTGCATCTGTACCTGCAGCTGTGCCTGTACCTGTACCTGCAGCTGTGCCTCTACCTGTACCTGCAGCTGTGCCTGCACCTGTACCTGCAGCTGTGCCTGTACACACTATACAGACACTCTACACACTGTACAGGCACAATCTACACACTGTACAGACACACTCTACACACTGTACAGACACACTCTATACACTGTACAGACACTCTACACACTGTACAGACACTCTACACACTGTACAGACACACTCTACACACTGTACAGACACACTCTACACACTGTACAGACACACTGTACACACTGTACAGACACACTACACACTGCACAGACACAAGGGTACACACTGTACACACTGTACAGACACACTCACTGTACAGACACTCTACACACTGTACAGACACACTGTACACACTGTACAGACACACTGTACAGCCATACTCACTGTACAGACACAACACTCTACACACTGTACACACTGTACAGACACAACACTCTTCACACTGTACAGACACACACTACACACTGTACAGACACACTGTACAGACACACTGTACAGACACACTGTACAGACACACTGTACAGCCATACTCACTGTACAGACACAACACTCTACACACTGTACCGACACACTGTACACACTGTACAGACAACACTCTACACACTGTACAGACACACTCTACACACTGTACAGACACACTCTACACACTGTACAGACACACTCTACACACTGTACAGACACACTGTACACACTGTACAGACACACTGTACAGCCATACTCACTGTACAGACACACTGTACTCACTGTACAGACACAACACTCTACACACTGTACCGACACACTGTACACACTGTACAGACACAACACTCTACACACTGTACAGACACACTCTACACACTGTACAGACACACTCTACACACTGTACAGACACACTCTACACACTGTACAGACACACTCTACACACTGTACAGACACACTGTACACACTGTACAGACACACTGTACAGCCATACTCACTGTACAGACACACTGTACTCACTGTACAGACACAACACTCTACACACTGTACCGACACACTGTACACACTGTACAGACACAACGCTCTACACACTGTACAGACACACTCTACACACTGTACAGACACACTCTACACACTGTACAGACACACTCTACACACTGTACAGACACGCTGTACACACTGTACAGACACACTGTACAGCCATACTCACTGTACAGACACACTGTACTCACTGTACAGACACAACACTCTACACACTGTACAGACACACTCTACACACTGTACAGACACACTCTACACACTGTACAGACACACTCTACACACTGTAAAGACACACTCTACACACTGTACAGACACACTCTACACACTGTACAGACACACTCTACACACTGTACAGACACACTGTACACACATGTATCAGGCCCACTGACACTGAACACTGCAGCCTCCCGGCTACAGTATAATCCCAGAGAGAGGGAGAGCGACTGTGGGCCTAGCACTGCATCAACAATCAGACAGCACTGCAGCACCAGTCTTTCTCTCCCTCCTTTACACCTCTTCTGTCTTCTCTCTCCATTCTGTCATGGACACGTTGTCTGGAAGCATCTGCCTCTTTATGCTGCTTCTCTGGTTATGCTGCAGGAATCCAGTTTGGGGTGTGACGGTGTGTGTCTGTGTGCCGAGGTGTGTCTGTGTGCCGGTGTGTGTCTGTGTGCCTGTGTGTGTCTGCGTGCCGGGGTGTGTCTGCGTGCCGGGGTGTGCCGTGGTGTGTGTGTGCCGTGGTGTGTCTGTGTGCCGGGGTGTGTCTGTGTGCCGGGGTGTGTGTCTGCGTGCCGGGGTGTGTCTGCGTGCCGGGGTGTGTCTGTGTGCCGGGGTGTGTCTGAGCGCCGTGGTGTGTCTGTATGACTGTGTGTGTGCCGGGGTGTGTCTGTATGACTGTGTGTGTGTGCCGGGGTGTGTCTGTATGACTGTGTGCGTGTGTGTGTGTGCCGGGGTGTGTCTGTATGACTGTGTGTGTGTGTGTCTGCGCCGGGGTGTGTTTGTATGACTGTGTGTGTGTGCCGGGGTGTGTCTGTATGACTGTGTGTGTGTGTGCCGGGGTGTGTCTGTATGACTGTGTGTGTGTGTGCCGGGGTGTGTCTGTATGACTGTGTGTGTGTGTGTGTGTGCCGGGGTGTGTCTGTATGACTGTGTGCGTGTGTGTGTGTGCCGGGGTGTGTCTGTATGACTGTGTGTGTGTGTGTCTGTATGACTGTGTGTGTGTGTGTGTGTGTGCCGGGGTGTGTCTGTATGACTGTGTGTGTCTGTGTGCCGGGGTGTGTCTGTATGACTGTGTGCGTGTGTGTGTGTGCCGGGGTGTGTCTGTCTGACTGTGTGTTGGTGTCTGTCTGACTGTGTGTTGGTGTCTGTCTGACTGTGTGTGTGTCTGTATGACTGTGTGTTGGTGTCTGTATGACTGTGTGTTGGTGTCTGTATGACTGTGTGTTGGTGTCTGTATGACTGTGTGTTGGTGTCTGTCTGACTGTGTGTTGGTGTCTGTCTGACTGTGTGTTGGTGTCTGTCTGACTGTGTGTGTGTCTGTATGACTGTGTGTTGGTGTCTGTCTGACTGTGTGTTGGTGTCTGTCTGACTGTGTGTTGGTGTCTGTCTGACTGTGTGTTGGTGTCTGTATGACTGTGTGTTGGTGTCTGTCTGACTGTGTGTTGGTGTCTGTCTGACTGTGTGTTGGTGTCTGTCTGACTGTGTGTTGGTGTCTGTATGACTGTGTGTTGGTGTCTGTCTGACTGTGTGTTGGTGTCTGTATGACTGTGTGTTGGTGTCTGTCTGACTGTGTGTTGGTGTCTGTATGACTGTGTGTTGGTGTCTGTCTGACTGTGTGTTGGTGTCTGTCTGACTGTGTGTTGGTGTCTGTCTGACTGTGTGTTGGTGTCTGTATGACTGTGTGTTGGTGTCTGTCTGACTGTGTGTTGGTGTCTGTCTGACTGTGTGTTGGTGTCTGTATGACTGTGTGTTGGTGTCTGTATGACTGTGTGTTGGTGTCTGTAGCTTCCCTTTAACACATTGCCAGAATAAGATCACTGTACACAAGGTCTGCTTTACCTCAAATCAAATGTCACCTACACATGGTTAGCAGATGTTAATGCGAGTGTAGCGAAATGTTTGTGCTTCTAGTTCCGACCGTGCAGTAATATCTAACAATTTCACAACAACTACCTTATACACATAAATGTAAGGAATGAATAAGAATATGTTAATATAAATATATGGATGAGCGATGGCCGTGCAGCATAGGCAAGATGCAGTAGATGGTATAGAATACAGTATATACATATGAGATGTCTAATGTAAGATATGTAAACATTATTAAAGTGGTGTAATTTAAGGTCACTATTGATACCTCTATTAAGTCCATTTATTGAAGTGACTAGAGATTTGAGTCTGTATGTTGGCAGCAGCCTCTCTATGTTAGTGATGGTTGTTTAACAGTCTGATGGCCTTAGTCGGTTGCTGGCTCGCCTCTAACCGCTAGGATTAAGTGCCCTCCTCCTGTGTATGTGTGTGTGAGAGAACAGACTGTGAATACAGCTGTTATGGGGTTTGATACAGGAGGGAGGACAGGGGTTAACTATTGGTCAAGATGGCAGCAAGCCAACAAGCATCTCATTGTTTTCCATCCAAGTCATTTTCTCTGTCCTCTCCCTTTCTCCTGTCCTGTCCTTGCCTTCTCCCCGACCTCTCTCTCTCTCTCCTTCTCTTTCTTTCCCTCTTCCCCACTCACTATTCCTCCCCCTCTCCTCTCTAGGTGTTGAAGTATGCTCCTGAGGTGGGAGGTTTTTCGCGGCGTCGGACAGCTCGTGTCCGCTGGGTCCTAGAGGAGGTCCATCTCATGCACCACGAGCGCTGTGACTGTGTTTGTCCCTCCAGACCACCCCGTTGAGAGACAATGGGACAGGGGGAACCAGCTCTGGGATTAACTGCTGTTTATATCTCCATATCTCTCTTTGTAGCGCTCCCCTGCCATCCATCCCCATAGCAACCTGTGACAAACCTAGTCACCAACATCCATCCATCATCCATCCACATACCAACATGTGACAAACCTAGTCACCAACATCCATCTATCAATGACATACCAACCTGTGACAAACCTAGTCACCAACATCCATCCATCATCCACATACCAACCTGTGACAAACCTAGTCACCAACATCCATCCACATACCAACATGTTACAAACCTAGTCACCAACATCCATCCATCATCCACATACCAACCTGTGACAAACCTAGTCACCAACATCCATCCATCATCCACATACCAACCTGTGACAAACCTAGTCACCAACATCCATCCATCATCCACATACCAACATGTTACAAACCTAGTCACCAACATCCATCCATCATCCACATACCAACATGTTACAAACCTAGTCACCAACATCCATCCATCATCCACATACCAACATGTTACAAACCTAGTCACCAACATCCATCCATCATCCACATACCAACCTGTGACAAACCTAGTCACCAACATCCATCCGTCCACATACCAACATGTTACAAACCTAGTCACCAACATCCATCCATCATCCACATACCAACCTGTGACAAACCTAGTCACCAACATCCATCCGTCCACATACCAACCTGTGACAAACCTAGTCACCAACATCCATCCGTCCACATACCAACATGTTACAAACCTAGTAACCAACATCCATCCATCAATGACATAACAACATGTGACAAACCTAGTCACCAACATCCATCCATCAATGACATACCAACCTGTGACAAACCTAGTCACCAACATCCATCCATCAATGACATACCAACCTGATACAAACCTAGTCACCAACATACATCCATCATCCACATACCAACATGTTACAAACCTAGTCACCAACATCCATCCACATACCAACCTGATACAAACCCTCAGTAGTCACCAACATCCATCCGTCCAGATACCAACCTGATACAAACCTAGTCACCAACATCCATCCGTCCAGATACCAACCTGATACAAACCTAGTCACCAACATCCATCCACATACCAACCTGATACAAACCCTCAGTAGTCACCAACATCCATCCGTCCAGATACCAACCTGATACAAACCTAGTCACCAACATCCATCCGTCCAGATACCAACCTGATACAAACCTAGTCACCAACATCCATCCACATACCAACCTGATACAAACCTAGTCACCAACATCCATCCGTCCACATACCAACCTGATACAAACCTAGTCACCAACATCCATCCGTCCACATACCAACCTGATACAAACCTAGTCACCAACATCCATCCGTCCACATACCAACCTGATACAAACCTAGTCACCAACATCCATCCGTCCAGATACCAACCTGATACAAACCTAGCCACCAACATCCATCCGTCCAGATACCAACCTGATACAAACCTAGCCACCAACATCCATGCACCCCCCCCCCCCCCCCCCCAAACCCTGGTCCTGCCAACCCCAACAGTGTCCTGCTGCCACCCAGCAAAAACCCAAATTTACCCCACCCTCTCCACTATCAGCTCATGACCACCCCGTCATCGTCCAAGCCCCCAACATTCCTTGTCCACTGGGGTATTGATGAGGGGCTGTTAAGGACATGACACCTTTAAGTGTGTGTTCATACAGTATCCAAGCCTATGTTATTTTCTATATTCATGTTAGAATGTCCTTTTTTTTTAAGCTCTTCCTGCAACTGTTTTTCTCTGTACAATCATTGTGAAATGAGTTTCAGGGAAGGAAGAGAGAGAGAGAGGGAGAGACAGAACCACACAAACAATCTTAGAATGACCACAAACCACACACACACACATATCCCCCCCGAGCAGACCCAAGGTCTCCACTCCTCCCTAAAGACAACATTCTTATTTATTTTAAATTCTTTGCTGTTTCTTTTCCTTTTTGCGTGAAGTTCTGCTTCGTGGTGTGTTGTTCTATTTCTCCTCCTTCATTCATCAGATGAAGGGATACAGAGACAGTTAAAAACATTGTTTTTATACCTTTCCACAGATATTACCCCCCTCTCCTTCCCTAAAACACTCCGGCAGATCAGCGGAATGACTTTGGAACGTTCCTCCCGACGTTCCAATCATACCAACAGCCAACCCCAGAAATGTTGCTAACCAGAATTGTACACCCCATACAAAATAGGGAGAGGGTTGAGGATGTGGTAGGAATTTGTGTAATGTTTTATATCTGCAATATTTGCAGACGTGGTGCCCTGTGCCTGTACTGTACTATCCTGTGGTTAGATCTCTTTCTGTTTGGACCTGGTTCTTCAAACAATTCATCCCCAAACATAATCCACAGTCATCACTATATAATCTTCTGCATTATAGGTGTGTATGTGTGTTTATTTGAGGGAAAGAATGTGTATCTGTTGCACTGTCTGTGATCTCGTGTGTGTGTGTGTGTGCGCGCGCACGAGACGGTGCATCAAAGATCTTAAAACATTCTCAGATCGGTCACTGCCTCCACGTGATAAAGAAACAACAAAAGATCTTCCTGCAACCCCTCTAGGCTTCATAATGGTCATTCCACTGGGGGAGCTGGCCTCATTACCAACCATCAACTCCTCTGTCCATACAGACCGAAGCTCTATTAACAACAATTAAAACACAAAGCAAGGCACTGAGAGATGGAGGGGCAGAATTAGTTTTATTAAGGCTGTGATTTAAACATTAGGGCAAGCAGAATTAAACCGTTAGCTGTTGAGAGGTGTGTGTGTGAGTCACAGGTATCGGCTGGCTGAAGAGTGATCTGAAACGCAGAGCCTCTTAGTGGAGGAACATGCCCTGGGGAAGGACGATGTGCGTGTGACAGTATGGCTCCAAGAGATTAGAGACAGATGACTGTATTTTTACACTGTCTAAGTCCTGTCTCTCTCTCTTTCCATGTATTCCAAAATGGCCCCTTTTACTTCCAGAGTTCTTTGTTTGATGTCCTGATTCCTTCTGTGACTGTTGTCATTGTGTACGTCAGTGTCCCTGGAGACTGAGCACAATATATAATACATACATAGCATAGTCTCTCCTTCACCTAATGCTGCAGTCTCTGCCAAATGTATTTATTCAGTTAGGTGTGTGTGTAGGTGTGTGTGTGTGTGTGTGTGTGTGTGTGTGTGTGTGTGTGTGTGTGTGTGTGTGTGTGTGTGTGTGTGTGTGTGTGTGTGTGTGTGTGTGTGTGTGTGTGTGTGTGTGTGTGTACACTTCCTCTGGCAGTGCCAGTTTTATCAGCACATTCCTTGACCTCGGCTTCTAAGTGACATTCCATTCTGTTTTTTTTGTTCAAATAACCAGTTTGTTCATTCCGTTGTTTTGAATGTTTATAATGCAACCTTCAAGAAGAACTGCAGAAAGGTTATCTAAACAAATCTGTCGGCACCTGACTGCCTTGGTTTGATCCCTGACACAGCAGTTTAGCTTTAGTGATTAATTTATTGTGTTTGTTTTTTTTTTATTAAAGATATCCACTGGTTGTGTTTTGAGGAAGTTTTTTTGCACATAAATGTTTCTGAATGTAGACCTTTTCTCTGTAAAATGCAGCGAGGGGGGGGGGGGGGGGGGGGGTTATTCCCGACACAAACCATCCTCATAACACAGATCAACACATGTTGATCTGAAAGAATCAGGCTGCTGATTAGCATCAGAATATCTACAGCTTTACCTCTGACAGGTGCAGTTTCTGACACATTGTTTACAACCTCCTTATGTGTGTTCAACTCCACTTCAGGAGATAAATTCAAATGATTTTCTATGTGGACTTTTCCATTCATGACTGGTTGATAACGGACCTGAACCCAACACGGACCTTGGAGTAGAAGCGTTGTGTGTGTAAACACCCCTGAGATTCTTTCACTTCTCCACCTTTATTTCCTCTCACAATACCACACACAAACATTGTGCTATACAGTCTGTTGCCATGGAAACCAAATCCCCATGTGTAGAACTCAGATGATGGCCAGTTGAGGTTGATTGTGATGAAAAAGGTAATGGAATGTTTTGTCATTAAATTATAGTGAAGGCAGTTTATTTAAAAATCACCTTGGATAGATCATACAGACCTTCTCTCTCAAGCTGTTTTATTGGCATGAAAAACAAAGTGCCAAAGTAACAATGTATACAATATACATTGTAAATAAAATAAAAAACGAATTAATCTGTCTCTCTCATCAGCCCTTCATTGGCAGGCATAGTCATTTTCAGAGATTAATGAAACAACTCACAGATACTTTCCGAATGCACTATATGTGTGTTTTTCCACATTTTGCTAGGTTACAGCCTTACTCTAAATTAGATTAAATTGTTTTTCTTCCCTCATCAATCTACACTCTATACCCCATAATGACATCACAGTACCCCATAATGACAAAGCAAAGACAGGTTTAACACTAAAATAACACATCCTAGATCTGAATGAATGAAATATTCTTATTAAATACTTTTTTCTTTACATAGTTGATTGTGCAGACAACAAAATCACACAAAAATTATCAATGGAAATCAAATGTATCAACCCATGGAGGTCTGGATTTGGAGTCACACTCAAAATTAAAGTGGAAAACCACACTACAGGCTGATCCAACTTTGATGTAATGTCCTTAAAACAAGTCAAAATGAGGCTCAGTAGTGTGTGTGGCCTCCACGTGCCTGTATGACCTCCCTACAACGCCTGGGCATGCTCCTGATGAGGTGGCGGATGGTCTCCTGAGGGATCTCCTCCCAGACCTGGACTAAAGCATCCGCCAACTCCTGGACAGTCTGCGGTGGATGGAGCGAGACATGATGTCCCAGATGTGCTCAATTGGATTCAGGTCTGGGGAACGGGCGGGCCAGTCCATAGCATCAATGCCTTCCTCTTACAGGAACTGCTGACACACTCCAGCCACATGAGGTCTAGCATTGTCTTGCATTAGGAAGAACCCAGGGCCAACTGCACCGGCATATGGTCTCAAAGGGGGTCTGAGGATCTCATCTCGGTACCTAATGGCAGTCAGGCTACCTCTGGCGAGCACATGGAGGGCTGTGCGGCCCCCCAAAAAAATGCCACCCCACACCATGACTGACCCACCGCCAAACCGGTCATAATGGAGGATGTTGCAGGCAGCAGAACGTTCTCCACGGCGTCTCCAGACTGTCACATGTGCTCAGTGTGAACCTGCTTTCATCTGTGAAGAGCACAGGACGCCAGTGGCGAATTTGCCAATCTTGGTGTTCTCTGGCAAATGCCAAACGTCCTGCACGGTGTTGGGCTGTAAGCACAACCCCCACCTCTGGACGTCGGGCCCTCATACCACCTCCATGGAGTCTGTTTCTGACCGTTTGAGCAGACATATTTGTGGCCTGCTGGAGGTCATTTTGCAGGGCTCTGGCAGTGACACAAAGGCGGAGGTAGGGTTCCTGCTGCTGGGTTGTTGCCCTCCTACGACCTCCTCAACGTCTCCTGATGTACTGGCCTGTCTCCTGGTAGCGCCTTCATGCTCTGGACACTACGCTGACAGACACAGCAAACCTTCTTGCCACAGCTCGCATTGATGTGCCATCCTGGATGAGCTGCACTACCTGAGCCACTTGTGTGGGTTGTAGACTCCGTCTCATGCTACCACTAGAGTGAAAGCACCGCCAGCATTCAAAAGTGACCAAAACATCAGCCAGGAAGCATATGAACTGAGAAGTGGTCTGTGGTCACCACCTGCAGAACCACTCCTTTATTGGGGGTGTCTTGCTAATTGCCTATAATTTCCACCTGTTGTCTATTCCATTTGCACAACAGCATGTGAAATTTATTGTCAATCAGTGTTGCTTCCTAAGTGGACAGTTTGATTTCACAGAAGTGTGATTGACTTGGAGTAACATTGTGTTTAAGTGTTCCCTTTATTTTTTTGAGCAGTGTATATGTATATATCACATTTAAATAAGTTTTCAGACCCTTTACTCAGGACTTAGTTGAAGTCTTCTTCAGTATAATGATACAAGCTTGGCACACCTGTATTTGGGGAGTTTCTCCCATTCTTTTCTGCAGATTCTCTCAGGTCTTTCCAGAGATGTTTGATCGGGTTCAAGTCTGGGCTCTGTCTGACATTCAGAAACTTCTCTCAAAGCAACTCCTGCGTTGTCTTGGCTGTGTGCTTAGGGTCGTTGTCCTGTTGGAAGGTGAACCTTCACCCCAGTTTGAGGACCTGAGCGCTCTGGGGCAGGTTTTCATCAAGGATCTCTCTGCACTTTGCTCCGTCCATCTTTCCCTCAATCCTGACTTGTCTCCCAGTCCCTGCCGCTGAAAAACATCCCCACAGAATGATGCTGCCACCACTATGCTTCACCGTAGGGATGAAAGCAGGTTTTCCCAAGACATGACGCTTGGCATTCAGGCAAAATAGTTCAATCTTCGTTTCATCAGACCAGAGAATCCTTTAGGTGCCTTTTTGGCAAATTCCAAGTGGGCTGCCATATACCTTTTACTGAGGAGTGGCTTCTATCTGGCCACTAGCATAAAAGCCTGATTGTTGGAGTGCTGCCGAGATGTTTGTCCTTCTGGAAGGTTCTCCCATCTCCACAGAGGAACTCTGGACCACTGTCAGAATGACCATCGAGATCTTGGTCACCTCCCTGACCAAGGTCCATCTCCCACGAAATCTTGGTGGTTCCAATCTTCTTCCATTTAAGATTGACGGAGGCCAATGTGTTCTTGGGGACCTTCAATGCTTCAGAAATGTTTTGGTACCCTTCCCCAGATCTTTGCCTCAACACAATCCTGTCTCGGATCTCTATGGACAATTCCTTCGACCTCATGGCCAACTACTACTAGGGACCAACTATGCCAACTAGGTGTGTGCCTTTCTAAATCATGTCCAATCAAATGAATTTACCACAGGTGGACCCAAATCAAGTTGTAGAAACATCAAAGGGAACAGGATGCACCTGAGCTCAATTTAGAGTCTCAGAGCACCAGGATCTGAAAACAAATGTAAATGTAATATTATTTGCAACGATTTCTAAAAACCTGTTTTCTCTTTGTCATTATGTGGTATTGTGTGTAGAGTGATGAGGAAAGATTCAGATTTCGATTGAGGCTGTAACATAAAATGTTGGAAAAAGGGGAAGTGGTGTGAATATTTTCTGAATGCACTGTGGTGTTCACTATGACAGATACACACTGATTTTTTTCAGCAGCGGTGGCAAGGGTAGATTGCATTGCTACTAGCATTAGCGCAATGACATGCTAGCTGTTCCCGTAGACTTCCAGTCATTGAGCCAACAACTATCCATTTAAAGTGTGTCTCAGCACGTAAATATATAAACAAATATACCAATAAATATATATAGTTGAAGTGGGAAGTTTACATACACTTAGGTTGGAGTCATTACAACTTGTTTTTTAACCACTCCACAAATTTCTTGTTAACAAATTATAGTTTTGGCCATCTACTTTGTGCATGACACAAGTCATTTTTCCAACAATTGTTTACAGACAGATTATTTCACTTATAATTCACTGTATCACAATTCCATTGGGTCAGAATTTTACATACACTAAGTTGACTGTGCCTTTAAACAGCTTGGAAAATTCCAGAAAATGATGTCATGGCTTTAGAAGCCTCTGATAGGCTAATTGACATCATATGAGTCAATTGGAGGTGTACCTGTGGATGTATTTCAAGGCCCACCTTCAAACTCAGTGCCTCTTTGCTTGACATCATGGGACAATCAAAATAAATCAGCCAAGACCTCAGAAAAAATTGGTAGACCTCCACAAGTCTGGTTCATCCTTGGGAGCAATTTCCAAATGCCTGAAGGTTTCACACGTTCATCTGTACAAACAATAGTACGCAAGTATAAACACCATGGGACCACGCAGCCGTCATACTGCTCAGGAAGGAGACGTGTTCTGTCTCCTAGAGATGAACGTACTTTGGTGTGAAAAGTACAAATCAATCCCAGAACAACAGCAAAGGACCTGCTGCAACATGCTGCAGGAAACAGGTACAAAAGTATCTATATCCACAGTAAAACGAGTCCTATATCGACATAACCTGAAAAGCCGCTCAGCAAGGAAGAAGCCACTGCTCCAAAACCGCCATAAAAAAAGCCAGACTACGGTTTGCAACTGCACATGGGGACAAAGATCGTACTTTTTGGATTAATGTCCTCTGGTCTGATGAAACAGAAATATAACTGTTCGGCCATAATGACCATTGTTATGTTTGGAGGACAAAGGGGGAGGCTTGCAAGCCAAAGAAAACCATCCCACCAGAGAAGCACGGGGGTGGCAGCACCATGTTGTGGGGGTGCTTTGCTGCAGGAGGGACTGGTGCTCTTCACAAAATAGATGACATCATGAGGTAGAAATGATGTGAATATATTGAAGCAACATCTCAAGACATCAGTCAGGAAGTTAAAGCTTGGTCTCAAATGGGTCTTCCAAATGGACAATGACCCCAAGCATACTTCCACATTTGTGGCAAAATGGCTTAAGTACAACAATGTCAAGGTATTGGAGTGGCCATCACAAAGCCCTGACCTCATTCCTATAGAAAATTTGTGGGCAGAACTGAAAAAGCGTGTGCAGGCAAGGAGGCCTACAAACCTGACTCAGTTACACCAGCTCTGTCAACTTATTGTGGGATGCTTGTGGAAGACTACCTGAAACATTTGACCCAAGTTAAACATTTTAAAGACAATGCTACCAAATACTAATTGAGTGTATGTAAACTTCTGACCCACTGGGAATGTGATGAAAGAAATAAAAGCCGAAATAAATAATTATCTCTGTTATTCTGACATTTCACATTCTTAAAATAAATTGATGATCCTAACTGACCTAAGACAGGGAATTTTAAATAGGATTAAATCTCAGGAATGATGAAAAACTGAGTTTATATCTATTTGGCTAAGGTGCATGTAAACTTCAGACTTCAACTGTATATATTTTGCATCAGTGGCAACAATTTAGCAGTAGTAGGCCACCGCCTATTAAATAATATAGGGGGAACACTAACGGTGATCACAGTGATCGACACACTCACACACAGTGGTAGACACACTCACACACGGCGGTTCACAAAGTGGTAGACACAGAAGCACACACACTACTTCTAGGCCATCAGACTGTTGACTACCTGCCTGGTACTGTGCCCTGCACCCTGAGACTAATGTCCCATGTACCCTAGAAAGTCATTGAACACTGGTCACCTCATGTACTGTTTATTTACACAGAAGGACAGCATCCCGGAGACGCCTCTTCACTGTTGACCTTGAGACTGGTGTTTTGTGGTTACTTTTTAATGAAGCTGCCAGTTGAGGACTTGTGAGGCGTCTGTTTCTCAAACTAGACACTCTAATGTACTTGCTCAGTTTTGCACCGGGGCCTCCCACTACTCTTCCTATTCTAGTTAGAGACAGTTTGCGCTGTTCTGTGAAGGGAGTAGTACACAGTGTTGTATGAGATTTTCAGTTTCTCTGCAATTTCTTGCATGGAATAGCCTTCGTTTCTCAGAACAAGAATAGACTGACAAGTTTCAGAAGAAAGTTATTTGTTTCTGGCCATTTTAAGCCTGTAATCGAACCCACAAATGCTGATGCTCCAGATACTCAACTAGTCTAAAGAAGGCCAGTTTTATTGCTTCTTTAATCAGAACAACAGTTTTCAGCTGTGCTAACATAATTGCAAAATGTTTTTCTAATGCTCAATTAGCCTTTTAAAATGATAAACGTGGATCAGCTAACACAACATGCCATTGGAACACAGGAGTGATGGTTGCTGATAATGGGCCTCTGTACACCTATGTAGATATTCCATAAGAAAATGAGCCGTTTCCAGCTACAATAGTAATTTACAACATTAACAATGTCTACACTGTATTTCTGATCAATTTGATGTTATTTTAATGGACAAAGAATGTCCATTAAACAAGGACATTTCTAAGTGACCTAAAACATTTGAATGATAGTGTATATATTAAATATACATAGAAGAGATATACGATATTGACGTCCATTAAAGTGCTCTCTGATTTAGTCAAGTTTTGGTGAACGACAATGTACCACTGTTTAGTATTTGTACGTGATCAAGCAACATGAGTTGCACCAAAATAGGTATCCGTGGCATGCTGAGGCAGTAGAGGCTTGAAACATGGGTCATGTTCATTAGGGCTACACAACAGAAACTGTTTTGCAACGGATATGAATATTAATGACTCTCATGTCCTGCTCCCTCTCTATTGGTCTCTAACACCTGAGTCGTACAGCAGCATGTCCTGCTCCCTCTCTATTGGTCTCTAACACCTGAGTTGTACAGCAGCATGTCCTGCTCCCTCTCTATTGGTCTCCAACACCTGAGTTGTACAGGAGCATGTCCTGCTCCCTCTCTATTGGTCTCCAACACCTGAGTCGTACAGGAGCATGTCCTGCTCCCTCTCTATTGGTCTCCAACACCTGAGTCGTACAGGAGCATGTCCTGCTCCCTCTCTATGGGTCTCTAACACCTGAGTCGTACAGGAGCATGTCCTGCTCCCTCTCTATGGGTCTCTAACACCTGAGTCGTACAGGAGCATGTCCTGCTCCCTCTCTATTGGTCTCCAACACCTGAGTCGTACAGGAGCATGTCCTGCTCCCTCTCTATTGGTCTCCAACACCTGAGTTGTACAGGAGCATGTCCTGCTCCCTCTCTATGGGTCTCTAACACCTGAGTGGTACAGGAGCATGTCCTGCTCCCTCTCTATGGGTCTCTAACACCTGAGTGGTACAGGAGCATGTCCTGCTCCCTCTCTATGGGTCTCTAACACCTGAGTTGTACAGGAGCATGTCCTGCTCCCTCTCTATGGGTCTCTAACACCTGAGTGGTACAGGAGCATGTCCTGCTCCCTCTCTATGGGTCTCTAACACCTGAGTGGTACAGGAGTATGTTTTGAAATATAATTAATAATAGAATATAGGAAAGGCTCCTCTTCAACTTAGTTTTAGGAAGGTGTTCCTAATGTTTTGTACAAATCAAATGTTATTTGTCACATACACATGTTTAGCAGATGTTATTGCGGGTGTAACAAAATGCTTGGGTTTCTAGCTCCAACAGTGCAGTAATATCTAACAAGTAATATCTAACAATTTCACAACAATAGTGTTCCATTATTAAAGTCACCAGTGTTCCATTATTAAAGTGACTAGTGTTCCATTATTAAAGTGACCCATGATTCCAAGTCCATGTATATAGGGCTGCAGCCTCTAATGTGCTAGTGGTGGCTATTTAACAGTCTGATGGCCTTGAAGATAGGTGTTTTTTAGTCTCTCGGTCCCAGCTTTGATGCACCTATACTGACCTTGCTTTCTGGATGATAGCGGGGTGAACAGGCAGTGGCTCGTGTGGTTATTGTCATAGATTATCTTTTTGGCCTTCCTGTGACATCGGGTGCTGGAGGTGTCCTGGAGGGCAGGTAGTTTGCCCCCGGTGATGTGTTGGGCAGACCGCACCACCCTCTGGAGAGCCCTGCGGTTGAGGGCGGTGAGTGTTGCCGTACCAGGCAGTGATACGGCCCGACAGGATGCTCTCAATTGTGCATCTGTAAAGGTTTGTGAGGGTTTTACGTGCCAAGACACATTTCTTCAGCCTCCTGAGGTTGAAGAGGTGCTGTTGCGCTTTCTTCACCACACTCTGTGTGAGTGGACCATTTCAGATCGTCAGTGATGTGTACGCTGAGGAACTTTCCACCTTCTCCACTGTTGTCCCATCGATGTGGATAGGGGGGTGTTCCCTCTGCTGTTTCCTGAAGTCCACAATCAGCTCCTTTTGTTTTGTTGACGTTGAGTGAGAGGTAATTTTCCTGCACCACAATCACAGGGCCCTCACCTCCTCCCTGTAGGCCGTCTCGTCGTTGTTGGTAATCAAGCCTACCACTGTAGTGTCGTCCGCAAACTTGATGATTGAGTTGGAGGCGTGCCTGGCCATGCAGTCATGGGTGAACAGGGAGTACAGGAGGGGGCTGAGCACGCACCCTCGTGGTGCCCCAATGTTGACAATCAGCGAAGTAGAGGTGTTGTTTCCTACCGTCACCACTGGTCAGGAAGTCCAGAACCCAGTTGCATAAGGCAGGCGTTCAGTCCCAGGGCCACAAGCTTAATGATGAGCTTGGAGGATACTATGGTGTTGAATGCTGTGCTATAGTCAATGCACAGCATTCTTACATAGGTATTCCTCTTGTCCAGATGGGATAGGGCAGTGTGCCTATACCGTGAGTCTTCCATCCTCGTCATTTTTTCAAGTCACCAGCCTCCACAGGTATATACGGTGTATATACTGTATTCTCGACATAGTAAATCCTAATATACCGACTACTGTACATACCTGTCAATACACACCACGTGTTTATAATTGATCGTTCAGATATTCCTCGATTTCTTGTTTAGACATTTATGATTATTTTACATTTGTATTGTATTTGCTAGACATTCCACTGAAAACCAGCATTTTTTTCTGCACCTGCTTTAACAGATCAGTGTAAGTGACCAACACCCTTTCATTTGATTAACAACATGCACAAGTCACAAATGCTTTGCGGCAAACCACTCATACTACAGCTCTATAGCTCATTCCTCCTTATTCGTTATGTATGCTATTTGTCACGTGATCTATTTGGTTGTGTATCCCTCCATTACACACACACACACACACACACACATTCTATTCTGAGCCAGTAACTCATCAGTCAGTTCACCAATGGCAGCTCTCTCTTCCTGTGTGGTCCAGAGATTAAACTCACGGAGACTTTCTGTCTCTGTGGTTACCACGGCAGCCAGTCCCTGTGTTTTTATCGTTAGACGACACCCTCTCTCCCTGCAGCTAGCCCCGCGTTTACCGGTTATTCTGGGAAAGAAAAACTCACACTTAGTTACACACAGTCATCCCAGCCCTCTTTTCAGCTTCTCTTTATGTCTGTGTGCCTTCTGGGGACGAGAGAGAGAGCAATAGAGAGAGAGAGAGCAATAGAGAGAGAGAGAGAGAGAGAGAGCAATAGAGAGAAAGGGAGAGATTAAGAGAGATCGAGAGAGAGCTTGAAAGAGAGGGAATGAGAGTGTGTAAGAAAGAGTAAGGGGGAGAGGGAAGAAGACGGAGGAAGAGGGAGGACATCCTTTTTGTTTGCAGTCATTCCTAGAATGCTGTTTCTGTCATCAGCCTCATTTATTTTCCAGAGGAGATGTAGTAACAACACACACAGCACAGTGTTGCTGACTCTCATTGATTACATTTTAGTCAGCAGTGTGAGTTAGAGTTTACTAAAACACACTGCACACCTCTGCCTTGAGGGAGCCCTCGGTGTGCAGTGTGTGTTTTTGTGTACTTAACTCTGTGAAACAGAGACCTTAGCAACTCTCTTCTCAGAACTTGGCTTAGGCATCATTCATTTCTTGGAACAGATGAATAGACTCACACACACACACACACACACACACACACACACACACACACACACACACACACACACACACACACACACACACACACACACACACACACACACACACACACACACACACACACACACACACACACACACACACACACACACACACCTCTGTATTGGTAGATAAGTAGTGTGGCCACTGCAGAAACTTCTCTCAAGCCATTCTCAGACCTCCCTCTGTCCCATGTTTCTCATCCCTTGATGGGGCAGTTCACCTCCTGATGTTACCATGGAAACACAGAAAGATAAAAATGGGGGGAAACATCTGACTCTCTCCACCCTCGTTTTCTCTCCCTCTTCCCTCATTTCAGAACCTCTTCCCTCTTTATTTATCTCCATCTATCTTCTCTCTGATGTTGTCCCTCCTGTCCCCCAAGTCTCTGCTGCCTTGGCTTCACCTTGGATACGTTGAGTGGAGTGTTTCTAGCTGCGATGGTGTTGTGTTCAGTAAGGTTCATTATATTTCTGCACTAGCGAGTTCGCTACAATACACACTCATATCTCAATGTATAAGTGCCATTTTGTTCTTGTTGTGTTGCAGTGTTAGCTGGCTACTGTATGTGTATCTGTGGTCAAGGGGTTGGCCAGACTCCAGAGTAATTGTTGCACTTTAAAAACAGACACTGCAGAAATTCACAGTTTAATGCCAAGTATTAAAAGCCCAGGGACAGAGGAAGCTAAGGAAGCTGAGGACGCTGGTAATAGATAATTGTAGTGGACAGCATTTAAGGAGAGAGAGAGAGGGAGGCATCGTTGGGAAAGAGCTTGTCAGTAAGCATTTGACTGTAAGGTCTACTACATCTGTTGTATTCGTCGCATGTGACTAATAAAATGTAATTTGAAATAAAGAGAGATGGAAGGGAGAGGGAGGAAGACAAACGGATGGGAGGGAGAGGGGGGAAAACAAACGGATGGGAGGGAGAGGGGGGAAAACAAAGGGATGGGAGGGAGAGGGGGGAAAACAAAGGGATGGGAGGGAGAGGGAGGAAGACAAACGGATGGGAGGGAGAGGGGGGAAAACAAAGGGATGGGAGGGAGAGGGAGGAAGACAAACGGATGGGAGGGAGAGGGGGGAAAACAAACGGATGGGAGGGAGAGGGGGGAAAACAAAGGGATGGGAGGGAGAGGGGGGAAAACAAAGGGATGGGAGGGAGAGGGAGGAAGACAAACGGATGGGAGGGAGAGGGGGGAAAACAAAGGGATGGGAGGGAGAGGGAGGAAGACAAAGGGATGGGAGGGAGAGGGAGGAAAACAAAGGGATGGGAGGGAGAGGGGGGAAAACAAAGGGATGGGAGGGAGAGGGGGGAAAACAAAGGGATGGGAGGGAGAGGGAGGAAGACAAACGGATGGGAGGGAGAGGGGGGAAAACAAAGGGATGGGAGGGAGAGGGAGGAAGACAAAGGGATGGGAGGGAGAGGGAGGAAAACAAAGGGATGGGAGGGAGAGGGGGGAAAACAAAGGGATGGGAGGGAGAGGGAGGAAAACAAAGGGATGGGAGGGACGAAGACAAAGGGATGGGAGGGAGGGGGAGGAAGACAAAGGGATGGGAGGGAGGAAGACAAAGGGATGGGAGGGAGAGGGAGGAAGACAAAGGGATGGGAGGGAGAGGCAGGAAGACAAAGGGATGGGAGGGAGAGGGAGGAAAACAAAGGGATGGGAGGGAGAGGGAGGAAAACAAAGGGGTGGGAGGGAGAGGGAGGAAGACAAAGGGATGGGAGGGAGAGGGAGGGAGGAAGACAAAGGGATGGGAGGGAGAGGGAGGAAGACAAAGGGGTGGGAGGGAGAGGGAGGAAAACAAAGGGATGGGAGGGAGAGGGGGGAAAACAAAGGGATGGGAGGGAGAGGGAGAAAAACAAAGGGATGGGAGGGACGAAGACAAAGGGATGGGAGGGAGAGGGAGGAAGACAAAGGGATGGGAGGGAGGAAGACAAAGGGATGGGAGGGAGAGGGAGGAAGACAAAGGGATGGGAGGGAGAGGCAGGAAGACAAAGGGATGGGAGGGAGAGGGAGGAAAACAAAGGGGTGGGAGGGAGAGGGAGGAAGACAAAGGGATGGGAGGGAGAGGGAGGGAGGAAGACAAAGGGATGGGAGGGAGAGGGAGGAAGACAAAGGGGTGGGAGGGACGAAGACAAAGGGATGGGAGGGACGAAGACAAAGGGATGGGAGGGAGGAAGACAAAGGGATGGGAGGGAGGAAGACAAAGGGATGGGAGGGAGAGGGAGGAAGACAAAGGGATGGGAGGGAGAGGGAGGAAGACAAAGGGATGGGAGGGAGAGGGAGGAAAACAAAGGGATGGGAGGGAGAGGGAGGAAGACAAAGGGATGGGAGGGAGAGGGAGGAAGACAAAGGGATGGGAGGGAGAGGGAGGAAGACAAAGGGATGGGAGGGAGAGGGAGGAAGACAAAGGGATGGGAGGGACGAAGACAAAGGGATGGGAGGGAGGAGGACAAAGGGATGGGAGGGAGGAAGACAAAGGGGTGGGAGGGAGAGGGAGGAAGACAAAGGGATGGGAGGGAGGAGGACAAAGGGATGGGAGGGAGGAAGACAAAGGGGTGGAAGGGAGGAAGACAAAGGGGTGGGAGGGAGAGGGAGGAAGACAAAGGGGTGGGAGGGAGAGGGAGGAAGACAAAGGGGTGGGAGGGAGGAAGACAAAGGGGTGGGAGGGAGAGGGAGGAAGACAAAGGGGTGGGAGGGAGAGGGAGGAAGACAAAGGGGTGGGAGGGAGAGGGAGGAAGACAAAGGGATGGGAGGGAGAGGGAGGAAGACAAAGGGATGGGAGGGAGAGGGAGGAAGACAAAGGGATGGGAGGGACGAAGACAAATGGATGGGAGGGAGGAGGACAAAGGGATGGGAGGGAGGAAGACAAAGGGGTGGGAGGGGGAGGGAGGAAGACAAAGGGATGGGAGGGAGGAGGACAAAGGGATGGGAGGGAGAGGGAGGAAGACAAAGGGATGGGAGGGAGGAAGACAAAGGGATGGGAGGGAGAGGGAGGAAGACAAAGGGATGGGAGGGAGAGGCAGGAAGACAAAGGGATGGGAGGGAGAGGGAGGAAAACAAAGGGGTGGGAGGGAGAGGGAGGAAGACAAAGGGATGGGAGGGAGAGGGAGGAAGACAAAGGGATGGGAGGGAGAGGGAGGGAGGAAGACAAAGGGATGGGAGGGAGAGGGAGGAAGACAAAGGGGTGGGAGGGACGAAGACAAAGGGATGGGAGGGAGGAAGACAAAGGGATGGGAGGGAGGAAGACAAAGGGATGGGAGGGAGAGGGAGGAAGACAAAGGGATGGGAGGGAGAGGGAGGAAGACAAAGGGATGGGAGGGAGAGGGAGGAAAACAAAGGGATGGGAGGGAGAGGGAGGAAGACAAAGGGATGGGAGGGAGAGGGAGGAAGACAAAGGGATGGGAGGGAGAGGGAGGAAGACAAAGGGATGGGAGGGAGAGGGAGGAAGACAAAGGGATGGGAGGGACGAAGACAAAGGGATGGGAGGGAGGAGGACAAAGGGATGGGAGGGAGGAAGACAAAGGGGTGGGAGGGAGAGGGAGGAAGACAAAGGGATGGGAGGGAGGAGGACAAAGGGATGGGAGGGAGGAAGACAAAGGGGTGGGAGGGAGGAAGACAAAGGGGTGGGAGGGAGAGGGAGGAAGACAAAGGGATGGGAGGGAGAGGGAGGAGGACAAAGGGATGGGAGGGAGAGGGAGGAAGACAAAGGGATGGGAGGGACGAAGACAAAGGGATGGGAGGGAGGAGGACAAAGGGATGGGAGGGAGGAAGACAAAGGGGTGGGAGGGAGAGGGAGGAAGACAAAGGGATGGGAGGGAGGAGGACAAAGGGATGGGAGGGAGGAAGACAAAGGGGTGGGAGGGAGGAAGACAAAGGGGTGGGAGGGAGAGGGAGGAAGACAAAGGGGTGGGAGGGACGAAGACAAAGGGATGGGAGGGAGAGGGAGGAAGACAAAGGGATGGGAGGGAGGAAGACAAAGGGATGGGAGGGACGAAGACAAAGGGATGGGAGGGAGGAAGACAAAGGGATGTGAGGGAGGAAGACAAAGGGGTGGGAGGGAGGAAGACAAAGGGATGGGAGGGAGAGGGAGGAAGACAAAGGGATGGGAGGGACGAAGACAAAGGGGTGGGAGGGAGGAAGACAAAGGGGTGGGAGGGAGGAAGACAAAGGGATGGGAGGGAGGAAGACAAAGGGGTGGGAGGGAGGAAGACAAAGGGATGGGAGGGAGGAAGACAAAGGGATGGGATGGGAGGGAGGAAGACAAAGGGATGGGAGGGAGAGGGAGGAAGACAAACGGATGGGAGGGAGAGGGGGGAAAACAAAGGGATGGGAGGGAGAGGGAGGAAGACAAACGGATGGGAGGGAGAGGGGGGAAAACAAAGGGATGGGAGGGAGAGGGGGGAAAAACAAAGGGATGGGAGGGAGAGGGAGGAAGACAAACGGATGGGAGGGAGAGGGGGGAAAACAAAGGGATGGGAGGGAGAGGGAGGAGGACAAACGGATGGGAGGGAGAGGGGGGAAAACAAAGGGGTGGGAGGGAGAGGGAGGAAGACAAAGGGATGGGAGGGAGAGGGAGGAAAACAAAGGGGTGGGAGGGAGAGGGGGGAAAACAAAGGGATGGGAGGGAGAGGGAGGAAGACAAACGGATGGGAGGGAGAGGGGGGAAAACAAAGGGATGGGAGGGAGAGGGAGGAAGACAAACGGATGGGAGGGAGAGGGAGGAAGACAAAGGGATGCGAGGGAGAGGGAGGAAGACAAAGGGATGGGAGGGAGGAAGACAAAGGGGTGGGAGGGACGAAGACAAAGGGGTGGGAGGGAGGAAGACAAAGGGGTGGGAGGGAGGAAGACAAAGGGATGGGAGGGAGGAAGACAAAGGGATGGGAGGGAGAGGGAGGAAGACAAACGGATGGGAGGGAGAGGGGGGAATACAAAGGGATGGGAGGGAGAGGGAGGAAGACAAACGGATGGGAGGGAGAGGGGGGAAAACAAAGGGATGGGAGGGAGAGGGAGGAAGACAAACGGATGGGAGGGAGAGGGGGGAAAACAAAGGGATGGGAGGGAGAGGGAGGAGGACAAACGGATGGGAGGGAGAGGGGGGAAAACAAAGGGATGGGAGGGAGAGGGAGGAAAACAAAGGGGTGGGAGGGAGAGGGAGGAAGACAAAGGGATGGGAGGGAGAGGGAGGGAGGAAGACAAAGGGATGGGAGGGAGAGGGAGGAAGACAAAGGGGTGGGAGGGAGAGGGAGGAAAACAAAGGGATGGGAGGGAGAGGGGGGAAAACAAAGGGATGGGAGGGAGAGGGAGAAAAACAAAGGGATGGGAGGGACGAAGACAAAGGGATGGGAGGGAGAGGGAGGAAGACAAAGGGATGGGAGGGAGGAAGACAAAGGGATGGGAGGGAGAGGGAGGAAGACAAAGGGATGGGAGGGAGAGGCAGGAAGACAAAGGGATGGGAGGGAGAGGGAGGAAAACAAAGGGGTGGGAGGGAGAGGGAGGAAGACAAAGGGATGGGAGGGAGAGGGAGGGAGGAAGACAAAGGGATGGGAGGGAGAGGGAGGAAGACAAAGGGGTGGGAGGGACGAAGACAAAGGGATGGGAGGGAGAGGGAGGAAGACAAAGGGATGGGAGGGAGGAAGACAAAGGGATGGGAGGGACGAAGACAAAGGGATGGGAGGGAGGAAGACAAAGGGATGTGAGGGAGGAAGACAAAGGGGTGGGAGGGAGGAAGACAAAGGGATGGGAGGGAGGAGGACAAAGGGATGGGAGGGAGGAAGACAAAGGGGTGGGAGGGAGAGGGAGGAAGACAAAGGGATGGGAGGGAGGAGGACAAAGGGATGGGAGGGAGGAAGACAAAGGGGTGGGAGGGAGAGGGAGGAAAACAAAGGGATGGGAGGGAGAGGGAGGAAGACAAAGGGATGGGAGGGAGAGGGAGGAAGACAAAGGGATGGGAGGGAGAGGGAGGAAGACAAAGGGATGGGAGGGAGAGGGAGGAAGACAAAGGGATGGGAGGGACGAAGACAAAGGGATGGGAGGGAGGAGGACAAAGGGATGGGAGGGAGGAAGACAAAGGGGTGGGAGGGAGAGGGAGGAAGACAAAGGGATGGGAGGGAGGAGGACAAAGGGATGGGAGGGAGGAAGACAAAGGGGTGGAAGGGAGGAAGACAAAGGGGTGGGAGGGAGAGGGAGGAAGACAAAGGGGTGGGAGGGAGAGGGAGGAAGACAAAGGGGTGGGAGGGAGGAAGACAAAGGGGTGGGAGGGAGAGGGAGGAAGACAAAGGGGTGGGAGGGAGAGGGAGGAAGACAAAGGGGTGGGAGGGAGAGGGAGGAAGACAAAGGGATGGGAGGGAGAGGGAGGAAGACAAAGGGATGGGAGGGAGAGGGAGGAAGACAAAGGGATGGGAGGGACGAAGACAAATGGATGGGAGGGAGGAGGACAAAGGGATGGGAGGGAGGAAGACAAAGGGGTGGGAGGGGGAGGGAGGAAGACAAAGGGATGGGAGGGAGGAGGACAAAGGGATGGGAGGGAGAGGGAGGAAGACAAAGGGATGGGAGGGAGGAAGACAAAGGGATGGGAGGGAGAGGGAGGAAGACAAAGGGATGGGAGGGAGAGGCAGGAAGACAAAGGGATGGGAGGGAGAGGGAGGAAAACAAAGGGGTGGGAGGGAGAGGGAGGAAGACAAAGGGATGGGAGGGAGAGGGAGGAAGACAAAGGGATGGGAGGGAGAGGGAGGGAGGAAGACAAAGGGATGGGAGGGAGAGGGAGGAAGACAAAGGGGTGGGAGGGACGAAGACAAAGGGATGGGAGGGAGGAAGACAAAGGGATGGGAGGGAGGAAGACAAAGGGATGGGAGGGAGAGGGAGGAAGACAAAGGGATGGGAGGGAGAGGGAGGAAGACAAAGGGATGGGAGGGAGAGGGAGGAAAACAAAGGGATGGGAGGGAGAGGGAGGAAGACAAAGGGATGGGAGGGAGAGGGAGGAAGACAAAGGGATGGGAGGGAGAGGGAGGAAGACAAAGGGATGGGAGGGAGAGGGAGGAAGACAAAGGGATGGGAGGGACGAAGACAAAGGGATGGGAGGGAGGAGGACAAAGGGATGGGAGGGAGGAAGACAAAGGGGTGGGAGGGAGAGGGAGGAAGACAAAGGGATGGGAGGGAGGAGGACAAAGGGATGGGAGGGAGGAAGACAAAGGGGTGGGAGGGAGGAAGACAAAGGGGTGGGAGGGAGAGGGAGGAAGACAAAGGGATGGGAGGGAGAGGGAGGAGGACAAAGGGATGGGAGGGAGAGGGAGGAAGACAAAGGGATGGGAGGGACGAAGACAAAGGGATGGGAGGGAGGAGGACAAAGGGATGGGAGGGAGGAAGACAAAGGGGTGGGAGGGAGAGGGAGGAAGACAAAGGGATGGGAGGGAGGAGGACAAAGGGATGGGAGGGAGGAAGACAAAGGGGTGGGAGGGAGGAAGACAAAGGGGTGGGAGGGAGAGGGAGGAAGACAAAGGGGTGGGAGGGACGAAGACAAAGGGATGGGAGGGAGAGGGAGGAAGACAAAGGGATGGGAGGGAGGAAGACAAAGGGATGGGAGGGACGAAGACAAAGGGATGGGAGGGAGGAAGACAAAGGGATGTGAGGGAGGAAGACAAAGGGGTGGGAGGGAGGAAGACAAAGGGATGGGAGGGAGAGGGAGGAAGACAAAGGGATGGGAGGGACGAAGACAAAGGGGTGGGAGGGAGGAAGACAAAGGGGTGGGAGGGAGGAAGACAAAGGGATGGGAGGGAGGAAGACAAAGGGGTGGGAGGGAGGAAGACAAAGGGATGGGAGGGAGGAAGACAAAGGGATGGGATGGGAGGGAGGAAGACAAAGGGATGGGAGGGAGAGGGAGGAAGACAAACGGATGGGAGGGAGAGGGGGGAAAACAAAGGGATGGGAGGGAGAGGGAGGAAGACAAACGGATGGGAGGGAGAGGGGGGAAAACAAAGGGATGGGAGGGAGAGGGGGGAAAAACAAAGGGATGGGAGGGAGAGGGAGGAAGACAAACGGATGGGAGGGAGAGGGGGGAAAACAAAGGGATGGGAGGGAGAGGGAGGAGGACAAACGGATGGGAGGGAGAGGGGGGAAAACAAAGGGGTGGGAGGGAGAGGGAGGAAGACAAAGGGATGGGAGGGAGAGGGAGGAAAACAAAGGGGTGGGAGGGAGAGGGGGGAAAACAAAGGGATGGGAGGGAGAGGGAGGAAGACAAACGGATGGGAGGGAGAGGGGGGAAAACAAAGGGATGGGAGGGAGAGGGAGGAAGACAAACGGATGGGAGGGAGAGGGAGGAAGACAAAGGGATGCGAGGGAGAGGGAGGAAGACAAAGGGATGGGAGGGAGGAAGACAAAGGGGTGGGAGGGACGAAGACAAAGGGGTGGGAGGGAGGAAGACAAAGGGGTGGGAGGGAGGAAGACAAAGGGATGGGAGGGAGGAAGACAAAGGGATGGGAGGGAGAGGGAGGAAGACAAACGGATGGGAGGGAGAGGGGGGAATACAAAGGGATGGGAGGGAGAGGGAGGAAGACAAACGGATGGGAGGGAGAGGGGGGAAAACAAAGGGATGGGAGGGAGAGGGAGGAAGACAAACGGATGGGAGGGAGAGGGGGGAAAACAAAGGGATGGGAGGGAGAGGGAGGAGGACAAACGGATGGGAGGGAGAGGGGGGAAAACAAAGGGATGGGAGGGAGAGGGAGGAAAACAAAGGGGTGGGAGGGAGAGGGAGGAAGACAAAGGGATGGGAGGGAGAGGGAGGGAGGAAGACAAAGGGATGGGAGGGAGAGGGAGGAAGACAAAGGGGTGGGAGGGAGAGGGAGGAAAACAAAGGGATGGGAGGGAGAGGGGGGAAAACAAAGGGATGGGAGGGAGAGGGAGAAAAACAAAGGGATGGGAGGGACGAAGACAAAGGGATGGGAGGGAGAGGGAGGAAGACAAAGGGATGGGAGGGAGGAAGACAAAGGGATGGGAGGGAGAGGGAGGAAGACAAAGGGATGGGAGGGAGAGGCAGGAAGACAAAGGGATGGGAGGGAGAGGGAGGAAAACAAAGGGGTGGGAGGGAGAGGGAGGAAGACAAAGGGATGGGAGGGAGAGGGAGGGAGGAAGACAAAGGGATGGGAGGGAGAGGGAGGAAGACAAAGGGGTGGGAGGGACGAAGACAAAGGGATGGGAGGGAGGAAGACAAAGGGATGGGAGGGAGGAAGACAAAGGGATGGGAGGGAGGAAGACAAAGGGATGGGAGGGAGAGGGAGGAAGACAAAGGGATGGGAGGGAGAGGGAGGAAGACAAAGGGATGGGAGGGAGAGGGAGGAAAACAAAGGGATGGGAGGGAGAGGGAGGAAGACAAAGGGATGGGAGGGAGAGGGAGGAAGACAAAGGGATGGGAGGGAGAGGGAGGAAGACAAAGGGATGGGAGGGAGAGGGAGGAAGACAAAGGGATGGGAGGGACGAAGACAAAGGGATGGGAGGGAGGAGGACAAAGGGATGGGAGGGAGGAAGACAAAGGGGTGGGAGGGAGAGGGAGGAAGACAAAGGGATGGGAGGGAGGAGGACAAAGGGATGGGAGGGAGGAAGACAAAGGGGTGGGAGGGAGGAAGACAAAGGGGTGGGAGGGAGAGGGAGGAAGACAAAGGGGTGGGAGGGAGAGGGAGGAAGACAAAGGGGTGGGAGGGAGAGGGAGGAAGACAAAGGGATGGGAGGGAGAGGGAGGAAGACAAAGGGATGGGAGGGAGAGGGAGGAAGACAAAGGGATGGGAGGGACGAAGACAAATGGATGGGAGGGAGGAGGACAAAGGGATGGGAGGGAGGAAGACAAAGGGGTGGGAGGGGGAGGGAGGAAGACAAAGGGATGGGAGGGAGGAGGACAAAGGGATGGGAGGGAGAGGGAGGAAGACAAAGGGATGGGAGGGAGGAAGACAAAGGGATGGGAGGGAGAGGGAGGAAGACAAAGGGATGGGAGGGAGAGGCAGGAAGACAAAGGGATGGGAGGGAGAGGGAGGAAAACAAAGGGGTGGGAGGGAGAGGGAGGAAGACAAAGGGATGGGAGGGAGAGGGAGGAAGACAAAGGGATGGGAGGGAGAGGGAGGGAGGAAGACAAAGGGATGGGAGGGAGAGGGAGGAAGACAAAGGGGTGGGAGGGACGAAGACAAAGGGATGGGAGGGAGGAAGACAAAGGGATGGGAGGGAGGAAGACAAAGGGATGGGAGGGAGAGGGAGGAAGACAAAGGGATGGGAGGGAGAGGGAGGAAGACAAAGGGATGGGAGGGAGAGGGAGGAAAACAAAGGGATGGGAGGGAGAGGGAGGAAGACAAAGGGATGGGAGGGAGAGGGAGGAAGACAAAGGGATGGGAGGGAGAGGGAGGAAGACAAAGGGATGGGAGGGAGAGGGAGGAAGACAAAGGGATGGGAGGGACGAAGACAAAGGGATGGGAGGGAGGAGGACAAAGGGATGGGAGGGAGGAAGACAAAGGGGTGGGAGGGAGAGGGAGGAAGACAAAGGGATGGGAGGGAGGAAGACAAAGGGGTGGGAGGGAGGAAGACAAAGGGGTGGGAGGGAGAGGGAGGAAGACAAAGGGATGGGAGGGAGAGGGAGGAAGACAAAGGGATGGGAGGGAGAGGGAGGAGGACAAAGGGATGGGAGGGAGAGGGAGGAAGACAAAGGGATGGGAGGGACGAAGACAAAGGGATGGGAGGGAGGAGGACAAAGGGATGGGAGGGAGGAAGACAAAGGGGTGGGAGGGAGAGGGAGGAAGACAAAGGGATGGGAGGGAGGAGGACAAAGGGATGGGAGGGAGGAAGACAAAGGGGTGGGAGGGAGGAAGACAAAGGGGTGGGAGGGAGAGGGAGGAAGACAAAGGGGTGGGAGGGACGAAGACAAAGGGATGGGAGGGAGAGGGAGGAAGACAAAGGGATGGGAGGGAGGAAGACAAAGGGATGGGAGGGAGAGGGAGGAAGACAAAGGGATGGGAGGGAGAGGGAGGAAGACAAAGGGATGGGAGGGACGAAGACAAAGGGATGGGAGGGAGGAAGACAAAGGGATGTGAGGGAGGAAGACAAAGGGGTGGGAGGGAGGAAGACAAAGGGATGGGAGGGAGAGGGAGGAAGACAAAGGGATGGGCGGGACGAAGACAAAGGGGTGGGAGGGAGGAAGACAAAGGGGTGGGAGGGAGGAAGACAAAGGGATGGGAGGGAGGAAGACAAAGGGGTGGGAGGGAGGAAGACAAAGGGATGGGAGGGAGGAAGACAAAGGGATGGGAGGGAGAGGGAGGAAGACAAACGGATGGGAGGGAGAGGGGGGAAAACAAAGGGATGGGAGGGAGAGGGAGGAAGACAAACGGATGGGAGGGAGAGGGGGGAAAACAAAGGGATGGGAGGGAGAGGGGGGAAAAACAAAGGGATGGGAGGGAGAGGGAGGAAGACAAACGGATGGGAGGGAGAGGGGGGAAAACAAAGGGATGGGAGGGAGAGGGAGGAGGACAAACGGATGGGAGGGAGAGGGGGGAAAACAAAGGGGTGGGAGGGAGAGGGAGGAAGACAAAGGGATGGGAGGGAGAGGGAGGAAAACAAAGGGGTGGGAGGGAGAGGGGGGAAAACAAAGGGATGGGAGGGAGAGGGAGGAAGACAAACGGATGGGAGGGAGAGGGGGGAAAACAAAGGGATGGGAGGGAGAGGGAGGAAGACAAACGGATGGGAGGGAGAGGGAGGAAGACAAAGGGATGCGAGGGAGAGGGAGGAAGACAAAGGGATGGGAGGGACGAAGACAAAGGGATGGGAGGGAGGAAGACAAAGGGGTGGGAGGGACGAAGACAAAGGGGTGGGAGGGAGGAAGACAAAGGGGTGGGAGGGAGAGGGAGGAAGACAAACGGATGGGAGGGAGAGGGGGGAATACAAAGGGATGGGAGGGAGAGGGAGGAAGACAAACGGATGGGAGGGAGAGGGGGGAAAACAAAGGGATGGGAGGGAGAGGGAGGAAGACAAACGGATGGGAGGGAGAGGGGGGAAAACAAAGGGATGGGAGGGAGAGGGAGGAGGACAAACGGATGGGAGGGAGAGGGGGGAAAACAAAGGGGTGGGAGGGAGAGGGAGGAAGACAAAGGGATGGGAGGGAGAGGGAGGAAAACAAAGGGGTGGGAGGGAGAGGGGGAAAACAAAGGGATGGGAGGGAGAGGGAGGAAGACAAACGGATGGGAGGGAGAGGGGGGAAAACAAAGGGATGGGAGGGAGAGGGAGGAAGACAAACGGATGGGAGGGAGAGGGAGGAAGACAAAGGGATGGGAGGGAGAGGGAGAGGGAGGAAGACAAAGGGATGGGAGGGACGAAGACAAAGGGATGGGAGGGAGGAAGACAAAGGGGTGGGAGGGACGAAGACAAAGGGATGGGAGGGAGGAAGACAAAGGGGTGGGAGGGACGAAGACAAAGGGATGGGAGGGAGGAAGACAAAGGGATGGGAGGGAGAGGGAGGAAGACAAAGGGATGGGAGGGAGAGGCAGGAAGACAAAGGGATGGGAGGGAGAGGGAGGAAAACAAAGGGGTGGGAGGGAGGAAGACAAAGGGGTGGGAGGGAGGAAGACAAACGGATGGGAGGGAGAGGGGGGAAAACAAAGGGATGGGAGGGAGAGGGAGGAAGACAAACGGATGGGAGGGAGAGGGGGGAAAACAAAGGGATGGGAGGGAGAGGGGGGAAAACAAAGGGATGGGAGGGAGAGGGAGGAAGACAAACGGATGGGAGGGAGAGGGGGGAAAACAAAGGGATGGGAGGGAGAGGGAGGAAGACAAACGGATGGGAGGGAGAGGGGGGAAAACAAAGGGGTGGGAGGGAGAGGGAGGAAGACAAAGGGATGGGAGGGAGAGGGAGGAAAACAAAGGGGTGGGAGGGAGAGGGGGGAAAACAAAGGGATGGGAGGGAGAGGGAGGAAAACAAAGGGATGGGAGGGACGAAGACAAAGGGATGGGAGGGAGAGGGAGGAAGACAAAGGGATGGGAGGCAGAGGGAGGAAGACAAAGGGATGGGAGGCAGAGGGAGGAAGACAAAGGGATGGGAGGGAGAGGCAGGAAGACAAAGGGATGGGAGGGAGAGGGAGGAAAACAAAGGGGTGGGAGGGAGAGGGAGGAAGACAAAGGGGTGGGAGGGAGAGGGAGGAAGACAAAGGGATGGGAGGGAGAGGGAGGGAGGAAGACAAAGGGATGGGAGGGAGAGGGAGGAAGACAAAGGGGTGGGAGGGACGAAGACAAAGGGATGGGTGGGAGGGACGAAGACAAAGGGATGGGAGGGAGGAAGACAAAGGGATGGGAGGGAGGAAGACAAAGGGATGGGAGGGAGGAAGACAAAGGGATGGGAGGGAGAGGGAGGAAGACAAAGGGATGGGAGGGAGAGGGAGGAAGACAAAGGGATGGGAGGGAGAGGGAGGAAAACAAAGGGATGGGAGGGAGAGGGAGGAAGACAAAGGGATGGGAGGGAGAGGGGGGAAGACAAAGGGATGGGAGGGAGACGGAGGAAGACAAAGGGATGGGAGGGAGAGGGAGGAAGACAAAGGGATGGGAGGGAGAGGGAGGAAGACAAAGGGATGGGAGGGATGAAGACAAAGGGATGGGAGGGAGAGGGAGGAAGACAAAGGGATGGGAGGGAGGAGGACAAAGGGATGGGAGGGAGGAAGACAAAGGGGTGGGAGGGAGGAAGACAAAGGGGTGGGAGGGAGAGGGAGGAAGACAAAGGGATGGGAGGGACGAAGACAAAGGGATGGGAGGGAGAGGGAGGAAGACAAAGGGATGGGAGGGAGGAAGACAAAGGGATGGGAGGGAGAGGGGGGAAGACAAAGGGATGGGAGGGAGAGGGAGGAAGACAAAGGGATGGGAGGGACGAAGACAAAGGGATGGGAGGGAGGAAGACAAAGGGATGGGAGGGAGGAAGACAAAGGGATGTGAGGGAGGAAGACAAAGGGGTGGAAGGGAGGAAGACAAAGGGATGGGAGGGAGAGGGAGGAAGACAAAGGGATGGGAGGGACGAAGACAAAGGGGTGGGAGGGAGGAAGACAAAGGGGTGGGAGGGAGGAAGACAAAGGGATGGGAGGGAGGAAGACAAAGGGGTGGGAGGGAGGAAGACAAAGGGATGGGAGGGAGGAAGACAAAGGGATGGGAGGGAGAGGGAGGAAGACAAACGGATGGGAGGGAGAGGGGGGAAAACAAAGGGATGGGAGGGAGAGGGAGGAAGACAAAGGGATGGGAGGGAGAGGGGGGAAAACAAAGGGATGGGAGGGAGAGGGGGGGAAAACAAAGGGATGGGAGGGAGAGGGGGGAAAAACAAAGGGATGGGAGGGAGAGGGAGGAAGACAAACGGATGGGAGGGAGAGGGGGAAAACAAAGGGATGGGAGGGAGAGGGAGGAGGACAAACGGATGGGAGGGAGAGGGGGGAAAACAAAGGGGTGGGAGGGAGAGGGAGGAAGACAAAGGGATGGGAGGGAGAGGGAGGAAAACAAAGGGGTGGGAGGGAGAGGGGGGGAAACAAAGGGATGGGAGGGAGAGGGAGGAAGACAAACGGATGGGAGGGAGAGGGGGGAAAACAAAGGGATGGGAGGGAGAGGGAGGAAGACAAACGGATGGGAGGGAGAGGGAGGAAGACAAAGGGATGGGAGGGACGAAGACAAAGGGATGGGAGGGAGGAAGACAAAGGGGTGGGAGGGACAAAGACAAAGGGATGGGAGGGAGGAAGACAAAGGGGTGGGAGGGACGAAGACAAAGGGATGGGAGGGAGGAAGACAAAGGGATGGGAGGGAGAGGGAGGAAGACAAAGGGATGGGAGGGAGGAAGACAAAGGGGTGGGAGGGAGGAAGACAAAGGGGTGGGAGGGAGGAAGACAAAGGGGTGGGAGGGAGGAAGACAAAGGGATGGGAGGGAGAGGGAGGAAAACAAAGGGGTGGGAGGGAGAGGGGGAAAACAAAGGGATGGGAGGGAGAGGGAGGAAAACAAAGGGATGGGAGGGACGAAGACAAAGGGATGGGAGGGAGAGGGAGGAAGACAAAGGGATGGGAGGGAGGAAGACAAAGGGATGGGAGGCAGAGGGAGGAAGACAAAGGGATGGGAGGCAGAGGGAGGAAGACAAAGGGATGGGAGGGAGAGGCAGGAAGACAAAGGGATGGGAGGGAGAGGGAGGAAAACAAAGGGGTGGGAGGGAGAGGGAGGAAGACAAAGGGATGGGAGGGAGAGGGAGGAAGACAAAGGGATGGGAGGGAGAGGGAGGGACGAAGACAAAGGGATAGGAGGGAGGAGGACAAAGGGATGGGAGGGAGGAAGACAAAGGGGTGGGAGGGAGAGGGAGGAAGACAAAGGGATGGGAGGGAGGAGGACAAAGGGATGGGAGGGAGGAAGACAAAGGGGTGGGAGGGAGGACGACAAAGGGGTGGGAGGGAGACAAAGGGATGGGAGGGAGAGGGAGGAAGACAAAGGGATGGGAGGGAGAGGGAGGAAGACAAAGGGATGGGAGGGACGAAGACAAAGGGATGGGAGGGAGGAGGACAAAGGGATGGGAGGGAGGAATACAAAGGGGTGGGAGGGAGAGGGAGGAAGACAAAGGGATGGGAGGGAGGAGGACAAAGGGATGGGAGGGAGAGGGAGGGAGGAAGACAAAGGGATGGGAGTGAGGAAGACAAAGGGATGGGAGGGAGAGGGAGGAAGACAAAGGGATGGGAGGGAGAGGCAGGAAGACAAAGGGATGGGAGGGAGAGGGAGGAAAACAAAGGGGTGGGAGGGAGAGGGAGGAAGACAAAGGGATGGGAGGGAGAGGGAGGAAGACAAAGGGATGGGAGGGAGAGGGAGGGAGGAAGACAAAGGGATGGGAGGGAGAGGGAGGAAGACAAAGGGGTGGGAGGGACGAAGACAAAGGGATGGGAGGGAGGAAGACAAAGGGATGGGAGGGAGGAAGACAAAGGGATGGGAGGGAGAGGGAGGAGGACAAAGGGATGGGAGGGAGAGGGAGGAAGACAAAGGGATGGGAGGGAGAGGGAGGAAAACAAAGGGATGGGAGAGAGAGGGAGGAAGACAAAGGGATGGGAGGGAGAGGGAGGAAGACAAAGGGATGGGAGGGAGAGGGAGGAAGACAAAGGGATGGGAGGGAGAGGGAGGAAGACAAAGGGATGGGAGGGACGAAGACAAAGGGATGGGAGGGAGGAGGACAAAGGGATGGGAGGGAGGAAGACAAAGGGGTGGGAGGGAGAGGGAGGAAGACAAAGGGATGGGAGGGAGGAGGACAAAGGGATGGGAGGGAGGAAGACAAACGGGTGGGAGGGAGGAAGACAAAGGGGTGGGAGGGAGAGGGAGGAAGACAAAGGGATGGGAGGGAGAGGGAGGAAGACAAAGGGATGGGAGGGAGAGGGAGGAAGACAAAGGGATGGGAGGGAGGAGGACAAAGGGATGGGAGGGACGAAGACAAAGGGGTGGGAGGGAGAGGGAGGAAGACAAAGGGATGGGAGGGAGGAGGACAAAGGGATGGGAGGGAGGAAGACAAAGGGGTGGGAGGGAGGAAGACAAAGGGGTGGGAGGGAGAGGGAGGAAGACAAAGGGATGGGAGGGACGAAGACAAAGGGATGGGAGGGAGAGGGAGGAAGACAAAGGAATGGGAGGGAGGAAGACAAAGGGATGGGAGGGAGAGGGAGGAAGACAAAGGGATGGGAGGGAGAGGGAGGAAGACAAAGGGATGGGAGGGACGAAGACAAAGGGATGGGAGGGAGGAAGACAAAGGGATGTGAGGGAGGAAGACAAAGGGGTGGGAGGGAGGAAGACAAAGGGATGGGAGGGAGAGGGAGGAAGACAAAGGGATGGGAGGGACGAAGACAAAGGGATGGGAGGGAGGAAGACAAAGGGATGGGAGGGAGGAAGACAAAGGGGTGGGAGGGAGGAAGACAAAGGGGTGGGAGGGAGAGGGAGGAAGGCAAAGGGATGGGAGGGAGAGGGAGGAAGACAAAGGGATGGGAGGGAGAGGGAGGAAGACAAAGGGATGGGAGGGAGGAGGACAAAGGGATGGGAGGGAGGAAGACAAAGGGGTGGGAGGGAGAGGGAGGAAGACAAAGGGATGGGAGGGAGAGGGAGGAAGACAAAGGGATGGGAGGGACGAAGACAAAGGGATGGGAGGGAGGAAGACAAAGGGGTGGGAGGGACGAAGACAAAGGGATGGGAGGGAGGAAGACAAAGAGGTGGGAGGGAGGAAGACAAAGGGATGGGAGGGAGGAAGACAAAGGGATGGGAGGGAGAGGGAGGAAGACAAAGGGATGGGAGGGAGGAAGACAAAGGGGTGGGAGGGAGGAAGACAAAGGGGTGGGAGGGAGGAAGACAAAGGGATGGGAGGGAGGAAGACAAAGGGATGGGAGGGAGAGGGAGGAAGACAAAGGGATGGGAGGGAGGAAGACAAAGGGGTGGGAGGGAGGAAGACAAAGTTGTGGGAGGGAGGAAGGATAGTAAAGTGACTGGACTTCAGTAAACCACAGAAATAGATTATAATATATTCACTCTTTAGTTCATCTATTGCCCCTATTTTTCTGTCTGTCTGTCTGTCTGTCTGTCTGTCTGTCTGTCTGTCTGTCTGTCTGTCTGTCTGTCTGTCTGTCTGTCTGTCTGTCTGTGTCTGTCTCTGTCTCTGTCTCTCTGAATTTCAATTAAATTGAAGGGCTTTATTGGCATGGGAAATATATGTTAACATTGCCAAAGCAAGTGAAGTAGATAATTAACAAAAGTGAAATAAACAATACAAATTAACAGTAAACATTACACTCACAGAAGTTCCAAAAGAATAAAGACATTTCAAATGTCATATTATGTGCAAAGAGTTAAAGTACAAAAGTGAAAATAAATAAACATAAATATGGGTTTACAATGGCTTTTGTTCTTCACTGGTTGCCCTTTTCTTGTGGCAACAGGTCACACATCTTGCTAATGTGATTGTACACTGTGGTATTTCACCCAGCAGATATGGGAGTGAATCAATATTGAGTTTGTTTTCAAATTCTTTGTGGATCTCTGTAATCTGAGGGAAATATGTCTCTCTTATATGGTCATACATTGGGCAGGAGGTTAGGAAGTGCAGCTCAGTTTCCACCTCATTTTGTGGGCAGTGTGCACATAGCCTGGTCTTCTCTTGAGATCCAGGTCTGCCTACGGTGGCCTTTTTCAATAGCAAGGCTATGCTCACTGAGTCTGTATATAGTCAAAGCTTTCCTTAATTTTGGGTCTGTCTCTCTCCCTCATCCTTTGTCTCTCTATCATCCTCTCTCTCTCCCTCCTTGTTCTCTATCTCTCCCACATTCTCTCTCTACATTATAAAACAGCTTTCATCTGGGTATGCAAATTATTATTTATTTTTTTATAACTAAGTCAGTTAAGAACAAATTCTTATTTACAAGCCTACACCTGCCAAACTCGGACGACGTTGGGCCAATTGTGCACCGCACTATGGGACTCCCAATCATGGCCGGTTATGATGAAGTCTGGATTCGAACTAGGTTGTCTGTAGTGACGCCTGTCTTACACTACTGCGCCACTTGGAAGTCCATATTAAATTAGCACTATTTAGACAATAGGCAGCGGTATGTATGAATCTAAAGACACTCTTCATTTCTACAGCTGGGTTTCTAAGAGGCACATATGGAGTTAAGGAGAACAGAACTGTGAGGCAAGAAAGAGGCTGGAGCCCTGGTCATGTAGTTAGTTTAATTTGATGAAGTGAGTCAGCTCTGTGTGTGTGTGTGTGTGTGTGTGTGTGTGTGTGTGTGTGTGTGTGTGTGTGTGTGTGTGTGTGTGTGTGTGTGTGTGTGCGTGTGTGTGTGTGTGCGTGTGCGTGTGCGTGTGCGCGTGCGTGCGTGCGTGCGTAAGCTGTCCTGGTGCTCAGGGACAATTCAATTACCTGACGCTTTGCCTTCAAAAAATTACACAGACACAAACTAAAAAGCTGAACACTGCACATACACACACTTGTGTTGAGTTTAAGGAGATGCAAAACTGTGCTTTATGTGTGACCATCTTTAATCTAGTTGGTTTTTCTGGAGACTCTCTTAACACCTGCAAACAAACTCACACACACACACACACACACACACACACACACACACACACAGGCCTCAAACCACACAGCTCACTGTTGACGTGGAAACCACACAGCTCACTGTTGACGTGGAAACCACACAGCTCACTGTTGACGTGGAAACCACACAGCTCACTGTTGACGTGGAAACCACACAGCTCACTGTTGACGTGGAAACCACACAGCTCACTGTTGACGTGGAAACCACACAGCTCACTGTTGACGTGGAAACCACACAGTTCACTGTTGACGTGGAAACCACACAGCTCACTGTTGACGTGGAAACCACACAGTTCACTGTTGACGTGGAAACCACACAGCTCACTGTTGACGTGGAAACCACACAGCTCACTGTTGACGTGGAAACCACACAGCTCACTGTTGACGTGGAAACCACACAGCTCACTGTTGATGTGGAAACCACACAGCTCACTGTTGACGTGGAAACCACACAGCTCACTGTTGACGTGGAAACCACACAGCTCACTGTTGACGTGGAAACCACACAGCTCACTGTTGACGTGGAAACCACACAGCTCACTGTTGATGTGGAAACCACACAGCTCACTGTTGATGTGGAAACCACACAGCTCACTGTTGACGTGGAAACCACACATCTCTTGCTTCAGTGATGGTTAGGAGGGGAGTTGTGTGGGTTTACTGTCAAATAAGGACTCGCAAAAATATTAATTTGAATAGCATGCAGAAAAACAAGATGCATACTCCAAAAAAAATTATTTTGTCTTTGGACTTATGCTTATGTGGCCTGATTTCCCTCAAACGCTATCCCCTCCAACCATAACCCTCCCTCCCCCAACCCCTCTATAGCTGACCGCTCTGGACAAAGAGAAGAAACAGTACAGTACAGAGACTGAAAAACAACACTGGGGAAATAACAACCACTGAAAAACAACACAGAGGAAATAACAACTACTGAAAAACAACACTGGGGAAATAACAACTACTGAAAAACAACACAGAGGAAATAACAACTACTGAAAAACAACACTGGGGAAATAACAACTACTGAAAAACAACACAGAGGAAATAACAACTACTGAAAAACAACACTGGGGAAATAACAACACTGGGGAAATAAAAACATGCACGGACATATTTCATCTACAGCTCGGAGAAAGAAGGTGGTGGTGGTGTGTGCGCGTGCAAGCGTGAGCTAGGGCTGTCGTGTGACCTCTCGTCTGGGAACTCAGACAGAGAAGGTGCAAAAACAGGAAACATATGGCAGCAGCAGCTCTAAGGCTCATCTCTCACACACACACACACACACACACACACACACACACACACACACACACACACACACACACACACACACACACACACACACACACACACACACACACACACACACACACACACACACACACACACACACACACACACACACACACACACACACAAAGCAGATCTGCTCTTGCACTCACACCTCACAGAACCGAACACCAGGACACACACACACCTTCACCCTGAATTCCCCTCCAGTGCTCTACAAAACCACAGCTTTCCAGTAGTTCTCCCCACCCATCCCCTAAATACATCCTTAACCACTTTGCCAGAAAAGCTTTTAAGGTTGTGGGAATTTTCACCACTAAAAACAAGAAGGTTTACTAATAGATAAACACACACACACTGTAGTGAGAGTGTAATGTGTGTGTGTGTGTGTATGGGGGGGGGGGGGGGGTATGTAGGTGGGTGGCTAGCTGGCCAAAGGAGTGGAGACCAGACAGGGTGAGTCAGTGACAGAGAAAGATTATATTGATTTAAAGTACAGGAAGACTGATCTCTGCCATCTCTATCTGCCATCACCAATTTAGCCCAAACAACTACCTCTTCCCCTACTGTATTTTTTATTTAGCTCCTTTGCACCCCATTATTTATATTTCTACTTTGCACATTCTTCCACTGCAAATCTACCATTCCAGTGTTTTACTTGCTATATTGTATTTACTTCGCCACCATGGCCTTTTTTTGCCTTTACCTCCCTTATCTCACATCATTTAATCACATTGTATATAGACTTATTTTTCTACTGTATTGACTGTATGTTTGTTTTACTCCATGTAACTCTGTGTTGTTGTATGTGTCGAACTGCTTTGCTTTATCTTGGCCAGGTTGCAATTGGAAATGAGAACTTGTTCTAAACTAGACTACCTGGTTAAATAAAGGTGAAATAAAAATAAATACAAATCTATCTGCCATCTCTATCTTCCATCTATCTGACATCTCTATCTGCCATCTACAGTGGGGCAAAAAAGTATTTAGTCAACCACTAATTGTGCAAGTTCTCCCACTTAAAAAGATGAGAGAGGCCTGTAATTTTCATCATAGGTACACTTCCACTATGACAGACAAAATGGGAAAAGAAAATCCAGAAAATCACATTGTAGGATTTTTAATGAATTTATTTGCAAATTATGATGGAAAATAAGTATTTGGTCAATAACAAAAGTTTATCTCAATACTTTGTTATATACCCTTTGTTGGCAATGACAGAGGTCAAACGTTTTCTGTAAGTCTTCACAAGGTTTCCACACACTGTTGCTGGTATTTTGGCCCATGCAGATCTCCTCTAGAGCAGTGATGTTTTGGGGCTGTTGCTGGGCAACACAGACTTTCAACTCCCTCCAAAGATTTTCTATGGGGTTGAGATCTGGAGACTGGCTAGGCCACTCCAGGACCTTGAAATGCTTCTTACGAAGCCACTCCTTCGTTGCCCGGGCGGTGTGTTTGGGATCATTGTCATGCTGAAAGACCCAGCCACGTTTCATCTTCAATGCCCTTGCTGATGGTAGGCTTTGTTACTTTGGTCCCAGCTCTCTGCAGGTCATTCACTAGGTCCCCCCGTGTGGTTCTGGTATTTTTTCTCACCGTTCTTGTGATCATTTTGACCCCACGGGGTGAGATCTTGCGTGGAGCCCCAGATCGAGGGAGATTATCAGTGGTCTTGTATGTCTTCCATTTCCTAAAAATTGCTCCCACAGTTGATTTCTTCAAACCAAGCTGCTTACCTATTGCAGATTCAGTCTTCCCAGCCTGGTGCAGGTCTACAATTTTGTTTCTGGTGTCCTTTGACAGCTCTTTGGTCTTGGCCATAGTGGAGTTTGGAGTTTGGAGTGTGGCTGTTTGAGGTTGTGGACAGGTGTCTTTAATACTGATAACAAGTTCAAACAGGTGCCATTAATAAAGGTAACGAGTGGACAGAGGAGCCTCTTAAAGAATAAGTTACAGGTCTGTGAGAGACAGAAATCTTGCATGTTTGTAGGTGACCAAATACTTATTTTCCACCATAATTTGCAAATAAATTCATAAAAATTCCTGCAATGTGATTTCCAGGATTTTTCTCTCTCATTTTGTCTGTCATAGTTGAAGTGTACCTATGATGAAAATTACAGGCCTCTCTCATCTTTTTGAGTAGGAGAACTTGCACAATTGGTGGCTGACTAAATACTTTTTTGCCCCACTGTATCTTCCATCTCTATCTGCCATCTATCTGCCTGACCTCAGTGTTATAATTCACTCTTTACTTACACTATTCCCCACCTTCTCTGTCTTTACAGTGCCTTCGGAAAGTATTCAGACCCCTTGACTTTTTTCCACATTTTGTTACATTACAGCCTTATTCTAAAATTGAGTACATTTCTTTTCCCTCATCAATCTACGCACAACACCCCATAATGACAAAAAGAAAAGAGGCTTTTAGAAATGTTAGCAAATATATTCAAAATGTTTTAAAAAAACAGATACCTTATTTATATAAGTATTCAGACCCTTTGCTAAGAGATTTGAAATTGAGCTCAGGTGCATCCGGTTTCCATTGATCATCCTTGAGATGTTTCTACAACTTGATTGGAGTCCACCTGTGGTAAATTCAAATGATTGGACATAATTTGAAAAGGCACACACCTGACAATATAAGGACCCACAGTTGACAGTACATGTCAGAGCAAAAACCAAGCCATGAGATCGAAGGAATTGTCCATAATTGTCCATAGAGCGCCGAGACAGGATTGTGTCGAGGCACAGGAAGGGTACCAAAACATTTCTGTAGCATTGAAGATCACCAAGAACACAGGGCCTCCATCATTCTTAAATGGAAGAAGTTTGGAAACACCAAGACTCTTCCCAGAGCTGGCCGCCCGGCCAAACTGAGCAATCGCTGGAAAAGGGCCTTGGTCAGGGAGGTGACCAAGAACCCGATGGTCACGCTGACAGAGCTCTAGAGTTCCTCTGTGGAGATGGGAGAACCTTTCAGAAGGACACCATCTCTGCAGCACTCTACCAATCAGGCCTTTATCGTAGAGTGGCCAGATTGAAGGCACTCCTCAATAATATGCACATGACAGCCCGCTTGAAGTTTGCCAAAAGCCACCTAAAGGACTGTGACCATGACAAAATCTTTGGCCTGAATACCAAGCGACATGTTTTTTATTATCCAGGTAGGCCAGTTGAGAACAAGTTCTCATTTACAACTGCAACCTGGCCAAGATAAAGCAAAGCAGTTTGACACATACAACAACACAGAGGCAAAAAAACAACAACAAAAAAGGCCATGGTGGTGAAGTAAATACAATATAGCAAGTAAAACACTGGAATGGTATATTTGCAGTGGAAGAATGTGCAAGGTAGGGATGACCGCAGCTGCTTTCCAATCTTTGGGAATCTCAGATGATAAGAAAGAGAGGTTGAATAGGCTAGTAAAAGGGGTTGCAACAATTTCGGCAGATAATTTTAGAAAGAAAGGGTCCAGATTGTCTAGCCCACCTGATTTATAGGGGTCCAGATTTTGCAGCTGTTTCAGAACATCAGCTGACTGGATTTGGGAGAAGGAGAAATGGGGAAGGCTTGGGCGAGTTGCTGTGGGGGGTGCAGTGCTGTTGACCGGGGTAGGGGTAGCCAGGTGGAAAGCATGGCCAGCCGTAGAAAAATGCTTATTGAAATTTTCAATTATAGTGGATTTATCAGTGGTGACAGTGTTTCCTATCCTCAGTGCAGTGGGCAGCTGGGAGGAGTTGTTCTTATTCTCCATGGACTGTCTGAAGGAAACCTGGCATCATCCCTACAGGGAAGCATGGAGGTGGCGGCATCATGCTGTGGAGATCTTTTTCACCGGCAGGGACTGGGAGACTAGTCAGGATTGAGGGAAAGATGAACAGAGCAGTACAGAGATATCCTTGATTAAAACCTGCTCCAGAGTGCTCAGGACCTCAGACTGGGGCAAAGGTTCACCTTCCAACAGGACAACGACCCTAAGCAGACAGTCAAGATAACGCAGGAGTGGCTTTGGGACAAGTCTCTGAATGTCCTTGAGTGGCCCAGCCAGACTAGAACCTGATCCAACATCTCTGGTGAGACCTGAAAATAGCTGTGCAGCGAAACTCCCCATCCAACCTGACAGAGTTTGAGAGGATCTGCAGAAAAGGTTGGGAGAATCTCAACCCTAACCTCAACCCTAACCCTAGTCTCAATCCCAACCCTAGTCTCAACCCTAACCCTAGTCTCAACCCTAACCCTAGTCTCAGTCCTAACCCTAGTCTCAACCCTAACCCTAGTCTCAACCCCAACCCTAGTCTCAACCCCAACCCTAGTCTCAACCCCAACCCTAGTCCCAACCCTAATCTCAACCCTAACCCTAGTCTCAACCCTAACCCTAGTCTCAACCCTAACCTCAACCCTAACCCTAGTCTCTACCCAAACCCTAGTCTCAACCTTAACCCTAGTCTCAACCCTAACCTCAACCCTAACCCTAGTCTCAGCCCTAACCCTAGTCTCAACCCTAACCCTAACCCTAGTCTCAACCCTAACCCTAACCCTAGTCTCAACCCCAACCCTAGTCTCAACCCTAACACTAGTCTCAACCCCAACCCTAATCTCAACCCCAACCCTAGTCTCAACCCCAACCCTAGTCTCAACCCCAACCCTAGTCTCAACCCTAACCATAGTCTCAACCTTAACCCTAGTCTCAACCCTAACCCTAGTCTCAACCCTAACCCTAGTCTCAACCCTAACCCTCACCTCAGTCCTAACCCTAGTCTCAACCCTAACCCTAGTCTCAACCCTAACCCTAGTCTCAATCCTAACCCTAGCCTCAACCCTAACTCTAGTCTCAGTCCTAACCCTAGTCTCAGTCCTAACTCTAGTCTCAACCCTAACTCTAGTCTCAACCCCAACCCTAGTCTCAACCCCAACCCTAGTCTCAATCCCAACCCTAGTCTCAACCCTAACCTCAACCCTAACCCTAGTCTCAAGCCCAACCCTAGTCTCAACCCTAACCCTAGTCTCAACCCTAACCCTAGTCTCAACCCTAACCCTCGTCTCAACCCTAACCCTAGTCTCAACCCTAACCCTCGTCTCAACCCTAACCCTCGTCTCAACTCTAACCCTCGTCTCAACCCTAACCCTCGTCTCAACCCTTAACCCTAGTCTCAACCCTAACCCTCGTCTCAACCCTAACCCTCGTCTCAACCCTAACCCTCGTCTCAACCCTTAACCCTAGTCTCAACCCTAACCCTCCTCTCAGTCCTAACCCTAGTATATCAACCCTAACCTCAACCCTAACCTCAAACCTAACCTCAAGCCTAACCCTAGACTGGTTATGCATTGCAATTAGCAGTAACACCCCTATGGGCTGAAAGGAACATCCACCATTGCTGACACCATTCCAGTTCCTTCACTTCTCATGGAGGATGAGGTCTTTGGCTGTGAGTCATGTTTCCTGAACTAGGAGATAAAAGGGTTGTCTGAATTAGAGAGAAATGTGTGTGGTGTGTGTGTGTGGTGTGTGTGTGGAGGGGGGGGGGGGCTCCTAAGGATGGACAGCAGTAAAAGGTCACGTCATTGTTTAGCCGTGTGTTTAATCACAGAATAACCTTTACCTTTCCTTACCTATCTCATGGCTCCATACCTCTGTGTGTGTCTGCGTTTTAAAGAGAAGGAGAGAAAGACAGACAGAGAGAGAGAGAAAAAGATTCAAAGACGCCGACAGAAAGGTACAATCAACAAACACCCCTCCTGGACCCGACCACAGGAAGTTGGAAAAGGACAGGCAAAACAGGAAGCTGAAGTCCTGTTATGGAGGACTGCAATCCTAAGAGTGCGGGTGTCTGTGTGTGTGTGTGTGTGTGTGTCTCTCTCTATCTCTCTGTGTGTGTGTGTGTGTGTGTGTGTGTGTGTGTGTGTGTGTGTGTGTGTGTGTGTGTGTGTGTGTGTGTGTCTGTGTATATGTCTCTCTCTCTCTCTCTGTGTGTGTCTCTCTCTCTCTCTCTCTCTGTGTCTGTCTGTCTCTGTGTGTGTGCGTCTGTCTGTGTGTGTTGGTGTGTGTGAGGCCAGGAGAGACGAGCTAATGGAGAGAGCGATGAAGATGAGTCATCCTCACCCTCCTCCCTAGAGTGATGTCAATATCCCTCGCCCTGAAGTACACCACCCTCTTCCAACAAGGCCTGAGCATGACCTCTAACCCCGGCCATTATTTTCTTCCACATCTCTCTCTCTCTCTCTCCAACTCTCTCTGTCTCCTCTCTTTCTCTCTCCTGCTCTCTCTAACTCTTTCTCTCTCCTGCTCTCTCTCTCCTCTCTCTTTCTCTCCTGCTCTCTCTAACTCTCTCTCTTTCCTGCTTTCTCTCTCCTCTCTTTCTCTCTCTCTTTCCTGCTCTCTTTCTCTCTCCTGCTCTCTCTAACTCTTTCTCTCTCCTGCTCTCTTTAACTCTCTCTCTCTCTCTTTCTCTCTCCTTCTCTCTCTCTCTTTCTCTCTCCTGCTCTCTCTAACTCTCTCTCCTCTCTCCCCAGCTGGTTAGTTTAGCTCAGTCAGTGTATCAGCTTTAATTTCTCTTAATGAAGCCAGTTAGTGTCAGAGAGAGAACTCTCATGGTCACACACAGTATGTCAAGGTAAATCAATGTAGAAAAGGGCACCAAGAAGTACTCATAACCCCTTCCGCAGTGTGGAAACACAAAGACACGCTGCCAGGACACCTCTTACACACACACACACATACACAATTATTCAATAAGGTGTGAGAAGAGCAGGGAGGACAGGAGACACACACAGAGACACACACACGCAGAGGGACACACAGAGACACACACACGCACAGGGACACACACACACACACACACACAGAGAGACACACACACGCACAGGGACACACACACACACACACAAACACACGCACAGAGACACACACATGCACAGGGACACACACACACACACAGAGACACACACACGCACACACATGCACAGGGACACACACACACACATGCACAGAGACACACACACGCACAAAGACACACACAGACCACACACACAGAGAGAGTGACACACACACGCACAAAGACACACACAGACCACACACACAGAGAGAGTGACACACACATACAGACACACACGCGCACAGAGAGAGACACACACACACACAGAGAGAAACACACACACCGAGAGACATACAGAGAGAGAGAGAGAGAGAGAGAGAGAGAGAGAGAGAGAGAGAGAGAGAGAGAGAGAGAGAGAGAGACACACACCGAGAGAGACAGACACACATAGAGAGAGAGAGAGAGAGAGAGAGAGAGAGAGAGAGAGCGAAAGAGAGAGAGAGAGAGACACCGAGAGAAACACACACACCGTTAGAGACACACACAGTGAGAGAGAGAGAGAGAGAGAGAGAGAGAGAGAGAGAGAGAGAGAGAGAGAGAAAGAGAGAGAGAGAGAGAGAGAGAGAGAGAGAGAGAGAGAGAGAGAGAGAGAGAGAGAGAGAGAGAGAGAGAGAGAGAGAGACACACACACACAAACAGGCTGCGCTCCTGTAAGGTTTCCCTGCTGTGCTGCCTGATGCAAGACTGATGATACAGAGGAAAGTCTTTATCATAGATTCCCATCTGACACACACACACCTCTTTAAAAGACACACACAACACACACAAACTCACGGAAGAGACTAAGAGAGTACGTTTCACTGGCTTGGCTCTGACTCTGAGCTACTCTTATACTGGTGGACACCAAGGTTCTCCAACCTTGTTCCTGGAGAGATACCATTCTCTATGTTTCTCTCTCCAACCCTGTTCCTGGAGAGATACCCTTCTCTATGTTTCTCTCTCCAACCCTGTTCCTGGAGAGATGCCCTTCTCTATGTTTCTCTCTCCAACCCTGTTCCTGGAGAGATACCCTTCTCTATGTTTCTCTCTCCAACCCTGTTCCTGGAGAGATACCCTTCTCTATGTGTCTCTCTCCAACCCTGTTCCTGGAGAGATACCCTTCTCTATGTTTCTCTCTCCAACCCTGTTCCTGGAGAGATACCCTTCTCTATGTTTCTCTCTCCAACCCTGTTCCTGGAGAGATACCCTTCTCAATGTTTCTCTCTCCAACCCTGTTCCTGGAGAGATAGCCTTCTCTATGTTTCTCTCTCCAACCCTGTTCCTGGAGAGATACCCTTCTTTAGGTTTATCTCTCCAACCCCAGTGGTAACTAATCTAACCCAGGTGTTCTAAATTAGGGTTCGAGCGACCGGACGGTATCATAACAGGAACAAGGTTGGAGAGCACTGGTGGAGACTGACTCTGACTAATAGATTGGTAGAGACTGACTCTGACTAATAGATTGGTGGAGACTGACTCGGACTAATAGATTGGTGGAGAATGACTCTGACTAATAGATTGGTAGAGACTGACTCTAACTAATAGATTGGTAGAGACTGACTCTGACTAATAGATTGGTGGAGACTGACTCTGACTAATAGATTGGTAGAGACTGACTCTGACTAATAGATTGGTGGAGACTGACTCAGACTAATAGATTGGTGGAGACTGACTTGGACTAATAGATTGGTGGAGACTGACTCTGACTAATAGATTGGTGGAGACTGACTCTGACTAATAGATTGGTAGAGACTGACTCTAACAAATAGATTGGTAGAGACTGACTCAGACTAATAGATTGGTGGAGACTGACTCTGACTAATAGATTGGTGGAGACTGACTCTGACTAATAGATTGGTAGAGACTGACTCTGACTAATAGATTGGTGGAGACTGACTCAGACTAATAGATTGGTGGAGACTGACTCTGACTAATAGATTGGTGGAGACTGACTCTGACTAATAGATTGGTGGAGACTGACTCTGACTAATAGATTGGTGGAGACTGACTCTGACTAATAGATTGGTGGAGACTGACTCTGACTAATAGATTGGAGACTGACTCTGACTAATAGATTGGTGGAGACTGACTCTGACTAATAGATTGGTAGAGACTGACTCTGACTAATAGATTGGAGACTGACTCTGACTAATAGATTGGAGACTGACTCTGACTAATAGATTGGTGGAGACTGACTCTGACTAATAGATTGGAGACTGACTCTGACTAATAGATTGGAGACTGACTCTGACTAATAGATTGGAGACTGACTCTGACTAATAGATTGGTGGAGACTGACTCTGACTAATAGATTGGTAGAGACTGACTCTGACTAATAGATTGGAGACTGACTCTGACTAATAGATTGGTAGAGACTGACTCTGACTAATAGATTGGAGACTGACTCTGACTAATAGATTGGAGACTGACTCTGACTAATAGATTGGAGACTGACTCTGACTAATAGATTGGTAGAGACTGACTCTGACTAATAGATTGGTGGAGACTGACTCTGACTAATAGATTGGTAGAGACTGACTCTGACTAATAGATTGGAGACTGACTCTCGTGCGTTTGCCAGCAGCTCTTCTCTGTGCTTCAAGCATTGCACTGTTTATGACTTCAAGCCTAACTCCTAGCTTCTAGATTGGTAGAGACTGACAGACTACTAGATTGGTGGAGACTGACTCTGACTACTAGATTGGTGGAGACTGACTCTAAATACAGGTATCTGTGATTTGATATAAGATCTAATCATTTAATAATATAGAAAAACACTAGACAGATACATAATATTTGCAATATATAATATTTATACAAACATAAAAACACAAAATACATTCAACACAAGGATCTTAAGTGGAAAACAATGAGTAAAGAATGGTGCTGGTGATTCTAGGGGTGCTGTCAGTACGACAGAATGGGGTTCAACATTTAATTCAAACGGAAACGCTACTGTACTGAACAACCCGCCGAAAAACGGTGTGACTATTGAGGCCCAGAGGGAGATTGTATGGTGTGATGTTTAGTGATTTCAAATAGTCACACCCTTATTGAACAGGCCACAGTTCGTCACACCCACCAAAATGAGAGCAAACATCCCTCAAAGGCTGTCTAAGAATGGTGAGCACCGTTTTGGGGAAACGTGTCGTTCAGTACAAACCGTCACGCAACATAGCAAACGTTGAATCGAATTGAACGCACCCCTAGTCTCAGTTATTAGTCCTAGCTCAGATGTCACCCATGTGGATAACTGCAGATGAGCTGTTAACTGGTGACATGTGATCCTGGAGCCCCTCCTCCATCCTGAAGACTCTGTGGCTCGACTGGTCTCTGCTGATGTTCCAGAGCATCAGAGACCCCAGGATCATGGACAGAAGAGCAACAGATACCCTCGCGGTCTGATTATCCTCCATGTCCTCAATGGTGATGATGGTGTGATTGTTGTTCACTTCAGACCCAGGGACACAACCAGGGTCTGTTCTCCAGTTGTTGTTGTTGTTCTGGCCGGGTTCTGCTGGGTGAATTCTGGCCCTGAGTCTGACGTGTCCCCTGACACTCCAGAGGACCACAACCCCCAGCAGCACAGACAGCAGAGCCACAGATGTCTGCAGGACCAGTAGAGTCTTTGTGGGCTGCAGGATGTAGGCAGCCTCTGTCCTGGTGTAGAGTTGACCTTTGACCTCCTCCAGACTCTGGCAGGTGTACCGACCAGCGTCTGAAGCTAGGGCACTCACTATCAACAAGTCCTGGCTCAACATCTGGTACCTGTCTCTCAGCTGGAGGGGCTGCTTAGCAAAGTGCCAGCTCACCTGTGCCAGGTTGGATGCTGGTTGGCACGGCAGGTGGATGGGGCTCCCAACATTAAATGGTAATGTAAGTGGCTTCACGGGGACTGAAAATAACACAATGGGGGTTCACTGAATGTCCTTAACTTGGCATGTAGCCTACTTCATGTTGATACATCACAGTATTTCACTAGTTGAAAGATAAACCTACCTGATCGGGGGCACATCGAGGCATCCGCATGTTTAAGGCTTTGGTACATGTTCCTGAACGATAAAGAAAGAGCTACTGTTATTTGAAGGACATCTGAAATCATATTTGTTCCAATAGTACATGCAGACAGTGGTTATTCTAGAGTGAGAGTGTTGTAGAGTTGAGCAGGATCCTACCTGGAGCCAGTGGGTAAGTTGAGGACAGATGAGCAGGCTGCTAAGGTGGTGTCCCAGGCACAGTAGGGATCTCTGGCCAGGATACAGTCCAGACAGGACCCATACCGACCACAGTCCTTAACTGGAATCTGGACCACTCCAGACCCTGAGCCTGCATAGAGCTGTCCCTAGAGAAAAACACACACTGACTTGACTACTAAACCACCAGTGTTAGCTTCTCATTGGATGACCTGGTGCTATTCATCTTGAACAAGCAGGTAGCCTAGTGGTTAGAGCTTTGGACTAGTTAATTGTAAGGTTGCAAGATGGACTCCCCGAGCTGACAAGGTAAAAATCTGTCGTTCTGCCCCTGAACAAGGCAGTTAACCCGCTGTTCCCCGGTAGGCCGTCATTGTAAATAACTGGCTTGTCTAGTTAAATAAAAAAATATACTCATAACGTTTTGCACTAAATGTGTTACCGTGCCAGAGGAGAGACGCAGCACTTTGATTGGCTCCAGAGTCTGGAACACCCTGGTCTCTTGGATAATGACGGTGTCACCAGCAGCGTACTGTACAACCTTCTGCACCGTGCCCTCCTCTGTCAGGGAGCAGGACACGGCAGTTACTCTCTAGAGCCAACACTGACATTGATTGATTTTCTTTGTCAGAAAAAAATTCTCATATATATACACACAGTACATGAATACATATATAGACAGTAATAGTCGCTGCCACAAGCACAGAACAGTGTGAATTTGGATGATAAAGGGCTGTGAATAGTCAGTACCTGTTCCAATAAACATAACGTGGTGGATTTCTCCATCCACGGCCATGACTCTGTCCACAACAATCACCGACAACTTGGCTCCCCTCTGCAGCACCAGTGGACCCCCGGTCAGCGGAGGCACTGCTCCGTCCAAGAGTGGCTGGTCACGGACGAACTGCAGGGTCTTGTCAGGGAGGTCCAGCGAGTGCACAATGCCCAGGTCCCGCACAGCATTGGTCATACACTTTAACAACAACACAACCAGAGGGTTGGTGAGACGTTTCACATATACTGTAGGTCTATAACTATGACAGAAGCACTCTTAAAGAGGTCTGTGAGAGACAGAAATCTTGCTTGTTTGTAGGTGACCAAATACTTATTTTCCACCATAATTTGCAAATAAATTCATTAAAAATCCTACGATGTGATTTTCTGGATTTTTTGAAGTGTACCTATGTTGAAAATTACAGGCCTCTCTCATCTTTTTAAGTGGGAGAACTTGCACAATTGGTGGCTGACTAAATACTTTTTTGCCCCACTGTATACTGTAGGTCTATAATTATGACAGAAGCACTCTTGAAACTAAGCCTGTGTTCCTAATAGCCCCCTATTCCCTATATAGTGCATTCATTTTTACCAGGGCTCATAGGGTTTTGTTCAAAAGTAGTACACTTTGTAGAGAAGGGAATAGGAAACCATTTGGGACATGAGCGTTTTTGCCACATTTGCTTAAGTGCTTTGGACAATAATTGTGCCCTGTAGAGGAACATAGGTACAACACTGTCACATGACACTCAATGTCTGGAAGTTAATCAATGATCATTTAATTCAGTCACCTATATAAGTCAGGCTATTACTCACCGTTCCAGGTCGTGGGACAGGCTCCTCTCCGGTGTGGGTAACCCACCTTGTTTCTGACTCCATTGTCACCGGAGTCATATACCTACCCTCAGAGAAGACTTTCCCAATGTCAACCACGCTGAACGCACACACAGTGGAGAGATCCGATGTGGTTCTGTAATCATCAAAACACCATTCATTATTCCAACATCACTTCAGAATCTCTCTCATAGAAGGTTCATTTTTGAGTAGTATCCCTACAACTGATCATTATTTCACAGATTTGACAGTATGGAATTTCTGCTGGACTGTACTAATAAAGAAATGGTAGAACTCACGTCTGCGGGCTGAAAACAGCGTAAAACACGCTCTTCCTCCAATCCTGGTCTTTCAGGAGGAAGATATCCTGAATGATGGCTGGCAGGCTGGGTTCCAGGGGCACGGGGCAGTCAAGACGGACCTTCAGGTAGGACGTCCACTTTTGCTGTAAGGTCCTCTGACCACCCAAATCCCCCTGCACACCAACCACAGAGAGGGAGACAGGTGTCAGTGTCGACCATAGTATCGGGAATTAGAACACTAGAACAGACATAAACGTTCTGTACCTTGCAGACCCGTGCCACACGAGATACCCTGATCTGGGCTGGCAGGTCAAACTCCATGGCCTCCTCACTAAAGAACATATAGACTTTATCGTCGTCCCCATCGAGGTTGTTAATGCTCTCTGGGACGACGTCCAACTGTACGAAGAAGGGCTCTGAAAAAAGACAGTTCGGTTTTCTCACAGAGACTGAAAACACAGACTTGGGATCCATTATTTAAGGCACATTGAATAAAGTAAGACATTTAACATGTCTGTATCTCTCTGTGGAATGTCCACATTCAGGTGTCTGTTTAGCTACGCATCAAGAAATGCGCATCAAGAAATGCATCAACACATTGTCACAGTATGCTGTGGTTGACGGGGAGTACTACATTTAAAACAGAGGGGTTGGAGCTTACTGTTAAGCCAGGACTGTCTGTGTTCGGTCCTGATAGCCGGGAAAGAATGACGCTGCAACACCTGCTCAGTACCCAGGAAGTTGATCGCTGTGGCTGAATACAGTTCTGTCCCTGATTGATGGTTAACAATGACAATCATCAGAACGGAAATAATAAAGACTGTAAAGAAGTGAATGAAGTTAATCAGTCATGTATTTTACATCACTAACACAACTTTCAGTGTGGGTCCACTTTTTCCAACACTTTATTTACAGTTGTTTTATTTATAACAGTGGGTGCACAATATCTACTACTCCGTCCTTGTGGGGAGGTACTGTAGATATCAGAACTCACCAACCATGACCGAGGTTGACCTCTGGAAGGGGTCAAAGGGAACTTTCCCTCGCCCCTCTTCCTTCTTCCCTTCCAGGGTCAACGTTCCGTTTGCGTAGGTCTGTTGGAGAACACAATGCACGTTTGGTTGCGATGTGGAGGTGTACATTAAGGCTGTGATCTGTAATCACTTTGAAAGGTAGTTGGGACTCTCACAGACAGACAGAGGTTTGGTGTGCTACATATGTCTGCAGTTAGTTCAGGGTAAACAACCAGAATATGACAACGGTCCACAGCTACATGATATGTAGTGTGAAACAACAGGTGAGATGTCCTGTCCAGGTTATACTCACCATATAGTCACATGTGGGGTTGTATGCGTTGGTCCCACACACCAACATCCTGCCATCGTGGAGAGTCTGAAGTGTCTTGATGTAGTTTTGACATTCCATCTGGAATAGGATCATGTGGTTTGTTTCTATCAGTATACTGCTTCAGAGAGTTCTCTGAGAGGAGAGATGATCCATCATGCAATCAATCCACTTACTGAATCTTTTCCCTTGCTCTTGCAGGACATGTTCTGCTCCTCTGAGACCTGCCAGTAGACCTGCAGCAACAGACAGATTCCCATTAACATTACAGCAGACTCTGAGACCTGCAGCAACAGACAGATATCCATTAACATTACAGCAGACTCTGAGACCTGCAGCAACAGACAGATTCCCATTAACATTACAGCAGACTCTGAGACCTGCAGCATCAGACAGATTCCCATTAACATTACAGCAGACTCTGAGACCTGCAGCAACAGACAGATTCCCATTAACATTACAGCAGACTCTGAGACCTGCAGCAACAGACAGATTCCCATTAACATTACAGCAGACTGAGACCTGCAGCAACAGACAGATTCCCATTAACATTACAGCAGACTCTGAGACCTGCAGCAACAGACAGATATCCATTAACATTACAGCAGACTGAGACCTGCAGCAACAGACAGATTACCATTAACATTACAGCAGACTGAGACCTGCAGCAACAGACAGATTCCCATTAACATTACAGCAGACTCCGAGACCTGCAGCAACAGACAGATTCCCATTAACATTACAACAGACTGAGACCTGCAGCAACAGACAGATTCCCATTAACATTACAGCAGACTGAGACCTGCAGCAACAGACAGATTCCCATTAACATTACAGCAGACTCTGAGACCTGCAGCAACAGACAGATTCCCATTAACATTACAGCAGACTCTGAGACCTGCAGCAACAGACAGATATCCATTAACATTACAGCAGACTCTGAGACCTGCAGCAACAGACAGATTCCCATTAACATTACAGCAGACTCTGAGACCTGCAGCAACAGACAGATTCCCATTAACATTACAGCAGACTCTGAGACCTGCAACAACAGACAGATTCCCATTAACATTACAGCAGACTCTGAGACCTGCAGCAACAGACAGATTCCCATTAACATTACAGCAGACTCCGAGACCTGCAGCAACAGACAGATATCCATTAACATTACAGCAGACTCTGAGACCTGCAGCAACAGACAGATATCCATTAACATTACAGCAGACTGAGACCTGCAGCAACAGACAGATTCCCATTAACATTACAGCAGACTGAGACCTGCAGCAACAGACAGATATCCATTAACATTACAGCAGACTCTGAGACCTGCAGCAACAGACAGATTCCCATTAACATACAGCAGACTCTGAGACCTGCAGCAACAGACAGATTCCCATTAACATTACAGCAGACTCTGAGACCTGCAGCAACAGACAGATTCCCATTAACATTACAGCAGACTCTGAGACCTGCAGCAACAGACAGATTCCCATTAACATTACAGCAGACTGAGACCTGCAACAACAGACAGATATCCATTAACATTACAGCAGACTGAGACCTGCAGCAACAGACAGATATCCATTAACATTACAGCAGACTGAGACCTGCAGCAACAGACAGATTCCCATTAACATTACAGCAGACTGAGACCTGCAGCAACAGACAGATATCCATTAACATTACAACAGACTGAGACCTGCAGCAACAGACAGATTCCCATTAACATTACAGCAGACTCTGAGACCTGCAGCAACAGACAGATTCCCATTAACATTACAGCAGACTCTGAGACCTGCAGCAACAGACAGATTCCCATTAACATTACAGCAGACTCTGAGACCTGCAGCAACAGACAGATTCCCATTAACATTACAGCAGACTGAGACCTGCAACAACAGACAGATATCCATTAACATTACAGCAGACTGAGACCTGCAGCAACAGACAGATATCCATTAACATTACAGCAGACTGAGACCTGCAGCAACAGACAGATTCCCATTAACATTACAGCAGACTGAGACCTGCAGCAACAGACAGATATCCATTAACATTACAGCAGACTGAGACCTGCAGCAACAGACAGATTCCCATTAACATTACAGCAGACTCTGAGACCTGCAGCAACAGACAGATTCCCATTAACATTACAGCAGACTCTGAGACCTGCAGCAACAGACAGATTCCCATTAACATTACAGCAGACTGAGACCTGCAACAACAGACAGATTCCCATTAACATTACAACAGACTGAGACCTGCAGCAACAGACAGATTCCCATTAACATTACAGCAGACTGAGACCTGCAGCAACAGACAGATTCCCATTAACATTACAGCAGACTCTGAGACCTGCAGCAACAGACAGATTCCCATTAACATTACAGCAGACTCTGAGACCTGCAGCAACAGACAGATATCCATTAACATTACAGCAGACTCTGAGACCTGCAGCAACAGACAGATTCCCATTAACATTACAGCAGACTCCGAGACCTGCAGCAACAGACAGATTACCATTAACATTACAGCAGACTCTGAGACCTGCAGCAACAGACAGATTTCCATTAACATTACAGCAGACTGAGACCTGCAGCAACAGACAGATTCCCATTAACATTACAGCAGACTCTGAGACCTGCAGCAACAGACAGATTCCCATTAACATTACAGCAGACTCTGAGACCTGCAGCAACAGACAGATTCCCATTAACATTACAGCAGACTCTGAGACCTGCAGCAACAGACAGATTCCCATTAACATTACAGCAGACTGAGACCTGCAACAACAGACAGATTCCCATTAACATTACAGCAGACTCTGAGACCTGCAGCAACAGACAGATTCCCATTAACATTACAGCAGACTGAGACCTGCAGCAACAGACAGATTCCCATTAACATTACAACAGACTGAGACCTGCAGCAACAGACAGATTCCCATTAACGTACAGCAGGAATACTCTAGAGACCAGACAATACTGTATGGATGTATTGACATACAAGACCTTGATTAGACTGAGTTCCTTACCCCAGCCTTTTTCGAGGAGATGTCCTCAAGGTCCAGAGCATATACGGCATCTCTAGCACCAATGAAAAGGACACCCAGGTCCTCTCTCAATGTCATCGTTGAATAGTTTGAAATGCCATTCTCTCTGAAACTCTTAGCATCTAAACAGAAAAACCATATGATAACACTTTACTGTGGTTGACAGGGTTGGTTGTATGTAGCATTTATAAAACAGTTGTGTTCACGACATAGAGGCATAATGCTCTATGTTTAAATACTTTTATATATTGTTTAAATACTTTTTATGGGCCTAAATGCTTTTACATAGTCTTTAGGAATGCTGTTACAAATAATATTATGTAGAATACACTCTTGGAAAAGAGGTGCTATCTAGAACCTGAAAGGGTTCTTTGGCTGTCTCCCCATGGGAGAACCCTTTGAGAAACCTTTAGTGTTCCAGATAGAACCCTTTCCACAGCGGGTTGTACAAGGATTCTTCATAGGGTTCTCCCATGGGATGGCTTTGGATCATATTAGATGATGCTTTCTATTGAGAAAAAAACATTAGACTAAGCTGCCATATAAGCCTAACTTTAGTTGAGTGGAAAAGATGCATTTCTCCACATGCAAGGATGTAAACAGGCATTGGAGAGAGATAATGGCTTACTGTCATATTGTACGGTCTTCCTAGGGATGCTGGCGAACACTTCACCCAGGGGTATAAGGACCAGGAACAGGACCAAGATATCCCTCAGGGAAGTGAGAGGAGCCATGGTGGTCCTCTTGTCAGCAGCTGTCAATGCTCAATGCAACACACAAGTCTCTTATTGTTGGTGTTGGGCTGCTGTTTATATAGGATTGACCGTGTGATGTCATAATGCGGGTAATGAGATGTTGATTATGACATCAAACTGTACACTACAGTGGATTTTGAAATGGATCCACAGTCTGGGCATATTGCTTTCCTTTTTGGCTGCTATTATAATTGTCTCAACTAGATCACCCTCACACACACACACAAAACTGTGTAATGATCTGGACAGATTGACCAAAGCTTTTGGATTCTATTTAAACTCTACAAGTTTTGATCCTGAAACATGTCCCATATGGTTTAATGGTGGAATGTTGAATTACTCCAGCATTCTAAACTGTGCATTGTTTGGTCAGCTACAATAGAATTTTCAGGAGTAGAGTTGGGCTACACATTCTAAGACTGATGACACAATGTACAATCTACATGCCGAGCCAATGCCAGTGTCATCCATTGAAATATAATCTGGATTGTATTTCTATGTTGTCACCCTCCTCAAATCCTTATGACTGTACTAGTGATCTGGTTGTCCCTCAATTACCCAGCTTTTTCCACCACATACATGGAAGCTCACCTCTAAATCAGCCATGATTTCTGACACCCTTATAACATTGTGCTCTATTGAAATTAAATGTAGTTTATGTCTGTGTGTCTGTGGTGTGTCTGAGTGTGCGTGTGTTTGTGCATACAAACTACTATGAGTGTACATGAGCGTGTATGTGCGAGTGTGTGCACTGTGTAAGGGTGATACATGGTTTGTCTAAGGGTGGGAGACAGGGCTACGGCCGTAAATCCACCCAGCCGTTGCCGTGGTGATTTGCTTTTTCCGGGAAACCATAAACATCCCGATGGAGCGACACGCTGCCCTCTGAACGTGGCAAATTAAGTGGCCAGTGTGTGTTTGTGTGTGTGTTGGAGTGCTCAAGGGCATCTACTTGAGAGCAAGGTATCTGATTGGCTGATGTGAGCAGACAGGTCTAAGAGATCGTTCCTCTCTGTCACTCCATTGGCTGTGTGGGCCGGTGGGAGGGGTTAAAGCTAACTGGCGATAAACCCGTCTAATCCAGAACATTGTTCAACATTAACACAGATGAACTATCAGTGGGGGCCTATGGCCACAATGAACTTCCCCTGACCTCTGAATAAGACTTCAAATAAGTATCTGTAGAATCAATATAAACCCAACCACATACATGTACTCTGTATGTATTATAGATAGTGTTATTGATCAAGTATGTCACATGATGCTGTTGTGGTATAGTTATAGGGGATCTTCCCTCTTGGGTAGGGGTGTCAGTGACACTTTGCAGTGACACTGGGGAGACAAATGACTTTAACAGGTAATGGAACTGTGCTGTGGTAAAGTGAGCATGATGTAGTATCGTGGGAGGCCTCTACCCCTAATTGTGTGAGAAATGGTTGTTCTTTGCCCATTTAGGTGGTTGGTCCAGATTTTCTACACTTAATAAATGATTTAGGATCAGGTTTTCCTACCGTGGTGCCGACCTTCACTAAAGGAAGCTTACTGACACACCTGACCCTAGACCAGAGATGTCTATACCTACAGGATACATTTTCCTTTTATTTTACTCGGCAATTCAGTTAAGAACAAATTCTTATTTTCAATGACGGCCTAGGAACAGTGGGTTGTTCAGGGGCAGAACAACAGAACAACAGATTTTTACCTTGTCAGCTCGGGGATTCCATCTAGCAACCTTTTGGTTACTAGTCCAATGCTTGTTCAAGATGAATAGCACCAGGTCATCCAATGAGAAGCTAACACTGGTGGTTTAGTAGTAAGTGTGTGTTTTTCTCTAGGGACAGCTCTATGCAGGCTCAGGGTCTGGAGTGGTCCAGATTCCAGTTAGGGACTCTGGTCGGTATGGGTCCTGTCTGGACTGTATTCTGGCCAGAGATCCCTACTGCCGCCCCATAAATGATATGTTTCAGTAAGTCCCCTCTAGAATGAGATTCCCCTCTATCCTCTCCTCTCCAGGGAGAGACCTGATGAGCAGAAGTTGTTGTAGACCTGTCATTGGCTCAGTCTCCCCAGGCTGTCGACTGGAAGAGGAGGATAAGAACCTCCCCTGATGTGGAACACACACCTCATGCTCTATTTTTACCCTTGTGGTGTGTGTGTGTGTGTGTGTGTAACAGTAATGGTAAGTGTGGATTGTGATCAATAGGCAGGTCGGCTTCTCAGCTTTATTTCTCAGCCTGAACATGCTTACAGCCTACAGGCCATCTCTAGAGAGGAAGAGAGGTGTGTGTGTGTGTCGGGGGTGAGAGTGGTGATGGTGTTAAAAGCCTATTAATCCATTAGCACCATCTCTCTCTCTCTCCCTCCTTCCTTCCCCCTCCCCATCGTCTCTCTCCCTCCCTCCTTCCCCCTCCTCATTGTCTCTCTCCCTCCTTCCTTCCCCCTCCCTATCATCTCTCTCCCTCCTTCCTTCCCCCTCCCCCTCATCTCTCTCCCTCCTTCCTTCCCCCTCCCCCTCGTCTCTCCCTCCTATCTTCCCCCTCCCCATCGTCTCTCTCCCTCCTTCCTTCCCCCTCCCCCTCCCCTCTCCCTCCTTCCTTCCCCCTCCCCATCGTCTCTCTCCCTCCTTCCTTCCCCCTCCCCATCGTCTCTCTCTCTCCCTCCTTCCTTCCCCCTCCCCATCGTCTCCCTCCCTCCTTCCCCCTCCCCATCGTCTCTCTCCCTCCTTCCCCCTCCCCATCGTCTCTCTCCCTCCCTCCCCATCTCTCCCTCCCTCCTTCCCATTGTCTCTCTCCCTCCCTCCTTCCCCCTCCCCATTGTCTCTCTCCCTCCCTCCTTCATCACCTCTCTCCCTCCCTCCCTACTTCCCCCCTCCCCATCGTCTCTCTCTCTCCCTCCCTCCTTAACCCCTTCCCATCTCCCTCCCTCCTTAACCCCTTCCCATCTCCCTCCCTCCCTCCTTACCCCCTTCCCATCTCCCTCCCTCCCTCCTTACCCCCTTCCCATCTCCCTCCCTCCCTCCTTACCTCCTTCCCATCTCCCTCCCTCCCTCCTTACCCCCTTCCCAGCTATCTCTCCTTCCCCATCAATCTCTCCCTCCTTCCCCCCTCCCCATCTCTCTCTCCCTCCCTCCTTCCTTCCCCCCTCGTCTCTCTCCCTCCCTCCTTCCCCCCTCTCCATCTACAGTGGGGCAAAAAAGTATTGAGTCTGCCACCAATTGTGCAAGTTCTCCCACTTAAAAAGATGAGGCCTGTAATTTTTATCATAGGTACACTTCAACTATGACAGACATTGTAGGATTTTTAATGAATTGATTTGCAAATTATGGTGTAAAAAATGTATTTGGTCAATAACAAAAGTTTATCTCAATACTTTGTTATATACCCTTTGTTGGCAATGACAGAGGTCAAACGTTTTCTGTAAGTCTTCACAAGGTTTTCACACACTGTTGCTGGTATTTTGGCCCATTCCTCCATGCAGATCTCCTCTAGAGCAGTGATGTTTTGGGGCTGTTGCTGGGCAACACGGACTTTCAACTCCCTCCAAAGATTTTCTATGGGGTTGAGATCTGGAGACTGGCTAGGCCATTCCAGGACCTTGAAATGCTTCTTACGAAGCCACTCCGGTGTGTTTGGGATCATTGTCATGCTGAAAGACCCAGCCACGTTTCATCTTCAATGCCCTTGCTGATGGAAGGAGGTTTTCACTCAAAATCTCACGATACATGGCCCCACTCATTCTTTCCTTTACACGGATCAGTCGTCCTGATCCCTTTGCAGAAAAACAGCCCCAAAGCATGATGTTTCCACCCACTTGCTTCACAGTAGGTATGGTGTTCTTTGGATGCAACTCAGCATTCTTTGTCCTCCAAACATGATGAGTTGAGTTTTTACCAAAAAGTTATATTTTGGTTTCATCTGACCATATGACATTCTCCCAATCTTCTTCTGGATCATCAAAATGCTCTATAGCAAACTTCAGACGGGCCTGGACGTGTACTGGCTTAAGCAGGGGGACACGTCTAGCACTGCAGGATTTGAGTCCCTGGCGGCGTAGTGTTACTGATGGTAGGCTTTGTTACTTTGGTCCCAGCTCTCTGCAGGTCATTCACTAGGTCCCCCCGTGTGGTTCTGGGATTTTTGCTCACCGTTCTTGTAATAATTTTGACCCCACGGGGTGAGTGCTTGCGTGGAGCCCCAGATCGAGGGAGATTATCAGTGGTCTTGTATGTCTTCCATTTCCTAATAATTGCTCCCACAGTTGATTTCTTCAAACCAAGCTGCTTATCTATTGCACATTCAGTCTTCCCAGCCTGGTGCAGGTCTACAATTTTGTTTCTTGTGTCCTTTGACAGCTCTTTGGTCTTGGCCATAGTGGCGTTTGGAGTGTGACTGTTTGAGGTTGTGGACAGGTGTCTTTTATACTGATAACAAGTTCAAACAGGTGCCATTAATACAGGTAACAAGTGGAGGACAGAGGAGCCTCTTAAAGAAGAAGTTACAGGTCTGTGAGAGACAGAAATCTTGCTTGTTTGTAGGTGACCAAATACTTATTTTCCACCATAATTTGCAAATAAATTCATTAAAAATCCTACAATGTGATTTTCTGGATTTTTTCCTAATTTTGTTTGTCATAGTTGAAGTGTACCTATGATGAAAATTACAGACCTCTCTCATCTTTTTAAGTGGGAGAACTTGCACAATTGGTGGCTGACTAAATACTTTTTTGCCCCACTATCTCTACCTCCTTCCCCCCTCCCTATCTATCTCTCCCCTCTTCCTTCCCCCTCCCCATCGTCTCCCTCCCTCCCCCTCCCCACCGTCTCCCTGCCTCCCCCTCCCATCTATCTCTCTCCTTCCTTCCCCCTCGTCTCCCTCCCTCCTTCTCCCCTCCCTCTGTCCTTCCCCCTCCCACCCTGCTTCCACCTCCCCATAGTCTCCCTCCCTCCTTCCTTCCCCCTCCCACCCTCCTTCCCCCTCCCCATTGTCTACCTCCCTCCTTCCTCAAATATCTAGACCAGCTGAATCTATTCCTCTGTGGTATTTAGACCAGCTGAATCTATTCCTCTGTGGTATTTAGACCAGCTGAATATATTTCTCTGTAATATCTAGACCAGCTAAATCTATTCCTCTGTAATATTTAGACCAGTTGAATCTATTCCTCTGTAATATTTAGACCAGCTGAATCTATTCCTCTGTAATATTTAGACCAGCTGAATCTATTCCTCTGTAATATTTAGACCAGCTGAATCTATTCCTCTGTAATATTTAGACCAGCTGAATCTATTCCTCTGTAATATTTAGACCAGCTGAATCTATTCCTCTGTAATATTTAGACCAGCTGAATCTATTCCTCTGTAATATTTAGACCAGCTGAATCTATTCCTCTGTAATATCTAGACCAGCTGAATCTATTCCTCTGTGGTATTTAGACCAGCTGAATCTATTCCTCTGTGGTATTTAGACCAGCTGAATCTATTTCTATAATCTATAACAGTTCACTGTGTGGCCCAACTCAGAGATGAAGAGATAACAAGTCTGGGAAACTAAAGATAATTCAGTCGTTATCAAATGAAAATATACCATTACCACTGTTTATGTCTGACGAGTAGGATAGGACTCATTCATAACGCTGGACATTTAGATACATAGCAAGACCTTCTATGAATGAAAAACAATCAAACAAACACAACCATGTTTGTTGTGGTTAATATCTGATTTCTATGGTTAATATCTATGGTTCATTTCTAAACAGAGCAGATTTGGAGACTGAGATATGAAGGGAGAACAGAAGAATAGCAGAGCAGCCAGGGAGGCAGTTCACGTTATTTGGGGATCTTGAAAACAAAACAGGACATGCCAACAGAATGTAATCCACCTACTGCATCACTTGCCTGCCATAGACACCAGACAAATAGGCCCTCCTCCTCTGATGGTGAAAACCCTTTCCCCCATCTTTGTTCTGTCACATTCTCCATCTCCCCTTACCACCTCCCCCCTCTCTCTCATTTACTCTCACATTAACCTTGTCCTCCCCATCCATCTCTCTTGTTAACCATTACTCCCCTTTATCCCTCTTTCTAACCCATCTGTCCCCTCTCCTCCTCCTCCTCCCTCCCTCCTCTCTGCTCCAGGTGTCTTTTCTGTTAAAATCCAATCCCCTCTCCTTTTAAACCCATTCTTCCATTTCACTCCCCTTCTGCAATACTGCAGCACACAAACTCACTCCTCCTTCTGTGTGTGCTCTCTCCACACATACGAATGCATGCACACACACACACTCTCTCTTTCACCCCTCCTCCCATGTGCTCTCCACACACTCACCCCTCCTCCCATGTGCTCTCTCCACACACACACATGCACACCTCCCTCCCCATATATACACCTACACACAATCTCTCCCCTCCTCCCCCTATCTTTTTCCATCAGAGCCTCTCCAGGGTCATTACTGAGCTGAAATAGACACACACACACAAACACCAGCAGAGCCTGAGGTTTAACTAAAACTGACCCTCCAATCACACTGGGGTTTTAACTAAAACTGACCCTCCAATCACACTGGGGTTGAACTAAAACTGACCCTCCAATCACACTGGGATTTAACTAAAACTGACCCTTCAATCACACTGGGGTTTTAACTAAAACTGACCCTCCAATCACACTGGGGTTTAACTAAAACTGACCCTCCAATCACACTGGAGTTTTAACTAAAACTGACCCTCCAATCACACTGGGGTTTAACTAAAACTGACCCTCCAATCACACTGGGGTTTTAACTAAAACTGACCCTCCAATCACACTGGGGTTTAACTAAAACTGACCCTCCAATCACACTGGGGTTTTAACTAAAACTGACCCTTCAATCACACTGGGGTTTAACTAAAACTGACCCTCCAATCACACTGGGATTTAACTAAAACTGACCCTCCAATCACACTGGGGTTTAACTAAAACTGACCCTCCAATTACACTGGGATTTAACTAAAACTGACCCTCCAATCACACTGGGGTTGAACTAAAACTGACCCTCCAATCACACTGGGGTTTAACTAAAACTGACCCTCCAATCACACTGGGGTTTAACTAAAACTGACCCTCCAATCACACTGGGGTTGTAACTAAAATTGACCCTCCAATCACACTGGGGTTTAACTAAAACTGACCTCCCAATCACACTTGGGTTGAACTAAAACTGACCCTCCAATCACACTGATAAATACCACTAGAATAGTATACTGGCCAGGTCAGTCTGATGTCTGTGTGTGTGTGTGTCATGGCTCAGAGTTGAAGTGTGTGTATAGTATCAATAGGTCAGACCCAGGGACAGATATCTCCTGATCCAGGGCCTGTCTTTACAACACATACAAACACTCATTATGGAAAGAAACCAGATATCTAGAGTAAATAAAGCTTTATTATCACAATAATACATTCAAACAGACTACGATGATACTAAAGAGTAAACATTAAAACATCAACATTCAAAATGCAACGTGACATCAAAATAATCTATGCATTTCAAACATAGTCAAGAACCAGCATGTGCCATTACACATTTCATTGCAGACTATCGTCACTTTAAAATAACAACAAACACCTGTAGTGAAGCCCGATAACCTTCCTGAGAAACATGTGTACCCTCTGTGCTCCTTCAATCCAACCCCTACCCCAGCTCCCTGGCCCGGCTGTCTCACTGCTGTTTGAGGAAGAGGGCAGCTCCATTCTGAATCCACTGGTCAGGGTTTCCTCCACAAGGCAGCGTGACGTGAGTCACCATGCTGACCCGCTCTGAGCTGGTGTACACAGGCAGAGAGATGACCTCCTCGGGACCGTAGCTGCCACTGGAACACTGCAATATAACACACACAATGTTAGATTAACATCAAATCAAAGTTTATGGGTCGCGTACACAGATTTGCAGATGATTTCACATGCTTGTGTTTCTAGTTCCAACAGTGCAGTTATAATATCTAGCAAATAAATACATACACAACACACAGGTCCGTTGGTGTGTGTGTGTGAGTGTTTGTGTGTGTGTAGATGCAAATTTCTGTACATTTTGTTGCTGACTAACAAACCCCCATTTTATTTGACCTTTATTTAACTAGGCAAGTCAGTTAAGAACAAATCATTATTTACAATGACGGCCTAGGAACAGTGGGTACCTTGTCAGCTCGGGGATTTGAACTTGCAACCTTTCAGTTACTCTTCCAACACTCTAACCACTAGGCTACCCTGCCGCCCCATTGCACTAACAAACCCCCATTAACCAGTTAACAACCTGTACATGTTGTTGCTGACTAACAAACCCCCATTAACCAGTTAACAACCTGTACATTTTGTTGCTGACTAACAAACTCCCATTAACCAGTTAACAATCTGTACATTTTGTTGCTGACTAACAAACTCCCATTAACCAGTTAACAACCTGTACATTTTGTTGCTGACTAACAAACCCCCATTAACCAGTTAACAACCTGTACATTTTGTTGCTGACTAACAAACCCCCATTAACCAGTTAACAACCTGTACATTTTGTTGCTGACTAACAAACCCCCATTAACCAGTTAACAACCTGTACATTTTGTTGCTGACTAACAAACCCCCATTAACCAGTTAACAACCTGTACATTTTGTTGCTGACTAACAAACCCCCATTAACCAGTTAACAACCTGTACATTTTGTTGCTGACTAACAAACTCCCATTAACCAGTTAACAACCTGTACATTTAGTTGCTGACTAACAAACTCCCATTAACCAGTTAACAACCTGTACATTTTGTTGCTGACTAACAAACCCCCATTAACCAGTTAACAACCTGTACATTTTGTTGCTGACTAACAAACTCCCATTAACCAGTTAACAACCTGTACATTTTGTTGCTGACTAACAAACTCCCATTAACCAGTTAACAACCTGTACATTTTGTTGCTGACTAACAAACTCCCATTAACCAGTTAACAACCTGTACATTTTGTTGCTGACTAACAAACCCCCATTAACCAGTTAACAACCTGTACATTTTGTTGCTGACTAACAAACCCCCATTAACCAGTTAACAACCTGTACATTTTGTTGTTGACTAACAAACTCCCATTAACCGGTTAACAACCTGTACATTTTGTTGTTGACTAACAAACTCCCATTAACCGGTTAACAACCTGTACATTTTGTTCCAAAGAGTAAAATGAGGTTCCCAAAAGAAAATGAATAACACGTGACAATAGCGAGCCTGTCCTCGCAATGAACACGAAACTACTGCAATGAAGCACAGAACTGAATAGATCCATTTCAAACATTTGCCGAAATGCAATTTGCTGGAAAACTCTGTTGTAAAAACAAAAAACCTGATGCGTTTCATGTGACAGAGAGAAGAGAGGGAATATGTAAATATGCAACAACTAAAATGGGTTGTAAACATGACTAGAATTGGGGCCTTTGGCTTCTGGACAACAAGAGAAAGTTGATATAGAAAACGAGTAGTACAGGAGAGAAATACTGGTAAACTTTTTTGTTGTTGGGTTGTTAGTTTAGCTGTTGTTAGCTGCTTCATGCTGTTCCGCTCTCCCACTGCTGCCTGTAGCCAGTGTCTGTGAGTTGCCTAGCAACGAGTCTCTCCTCTGGCTTGCAGCTCATTGTACTAGAGAAAGCGAGCCATTAGTTGACATACGAAATCTACTTTCTAACTCTCGAAACTCACTGTACGTGACAATTTTCGCCAAAATAATCATTCCGGTCGACCAAGACACTGTTCCTGTTTTATTGACTGACTAGATTTGTTTAACCCTGACACCAAATGAATCCCACAAAATGATACATATTAACCTAGAGACTGATAAACATGAATGGTTAAATGTATTTCCGGAGGCTAACCGACTAACGGTTAACATCCCCAGTTGAGGTAAAGGGTGGGCGAGGCCTCGGTAAAAGCAGTTTGAAGCCGGTCAGATGGGCCTCAGATCCCTGAGAAAACTACTGTAGCAGGGTTGAATCCACATTAGCCTGGCGTTACAGCCATTAGACATGATACAGGAGCAACAGAGGGAGTAGAGGGAGGGGATTATGCTGTATATCAAGTAGTGTCTGGTTGATAAAGTGACTGGTCAGATACCAGGCATCACCTTTCCTGTCTGAGCAGCTTTCCTCAGACAACTGAGGGAGAGGCCAGGAGGGAGGGAAGAAAGATGGCAGGCCTGTTCGAAGGAGAAAATATATTGCTCCTTCTCTCACACAGTAAGACCTTTAGGGAAATAAACGACCCTGAACAAAAATATAAAACGCAACGTGTAAAGTGTTGATCTCATTGTTTTACGAGCTGAAATAAAAGATCCCAGAAATGTTCCATTATGAACAAAAAGTTGATTTCTCTCAAATGTTGACCACAAATTTGGTTACATCCTTGTTATTGCGCATTTCTCCTTCGCCAAGACAATCCACCTGACAGGTGTGGCATATCAAGAAACTGATTAAACAGCATGACCATTACAGAGCTGCACCTTGTGCTGGGGACAATAAAAGGCAATGTGCGGGTTTTGTCACACAACACAATGCCACAGATGTCCTAAGTATTGAGGGAGCGTGCAATTGGCATGCTGACTGCAGGAATGTCCACCAGAGCTGTTGCCAGAGAATTTAATGGTTATTTCTCTACCATAAGCCACCTCCAATGTTGTTTTAGAGAATTTGGCAGTACGTCTAAGACCAGCTGATGAAACTGTGGGTTTGTACAACCAAAGAATCAATAACTGTCAGAATCCGTCTCAGGGAAGCTCATCTGCGTTCTCATTGTCCTCACCAGGGTCATGACCTGACTGCATCAATGGGCAAATGGTCACTTTGATGGCCACTGGCACGTTGAAGAAGTGTGCTCTTTTCTATTGATGCCAATTTTAATGCACAGGGATACCGTGACGAGATCCTGTCGTGCCATTCATCCACCGCCATCACCTCATGTGTCAGCATGATAATGCACGGCCCCATGTCACAAGGATCTGTACATAATTCCTGGACACTGAAAATGTCCCAGTTCTTCCATGGCCTGCATACTCAGACACGTCACCCACTGAGCACGTTTGGGATGCTCTGGATCTACATGTACGACAGTGTGTTCCAGTTCCCACCAATATACACCAACACACAGCCATTGAAGAGGAGTGGGACAACATTCCACAGGCCACAATCACCAGTCTGATCAACTCTATGTGAAGGAAATGTGTCGCGCTGTATGAGGTAAATGGTGGTCACTCCAGATACTGACTGGGTTTCTGATTCACGCCCTACTTTTTTTGTAAGGTATTTGTGACCAACAGAAGCATATCTCTATTTCCAGTCATGTGAAATTCATATATTAGGGGCTAATTAATTTATTTAAATTGACTGATTTCCTTATATGAACTGTAACTCAGTAAAATCGTTGAAATTGCTGCATGCTGTGTTCAGTGTAAATCAGAGGAGATGTGAACAATAAGAACTCTGTTGCCATGACAACAGCTAATCACAGAGCTGAACTCTGACCCTGACCACAGAAAGAACAGAGAGCGCTTCAATGATTCGTGTCCGTGAGTGTGTGTGTGTGTGTGTGTGTGTGTGTGTGTGTGTGAGTGAGTGTGTTTGTACCTGTGCTATCCAGGCCATGTAGCAGGCAGGTACAGCTGACACACTGGGGGAGTCATGTCGGTTCTCAGACAGACGAGCCCCATCAAAACTACAGCCCTCCAATTGCAGACCACCCACCTACAGACATACGAAGAGATGGGGAGAGGAGGGGGTGAGAGAGGAGAGAAAAAGAGATAGGGAGAGGAGGGGGTGAGAGAGAGGAGAAAAAGAGATAGGGAGAGGAGGGGGTGAGAGAGAGGAGAAAAAGAGAGATAAAGAGATAGGGAGAGGAGGGGGTGAGAGAGAGGAGAAAAAGACAGATGGAGAGAGAGAGATGGGGAGACAGAAGCTGAGCTGCGAATCACAGTTAACTCTAAACACAACCATTTAAGTGACATACAGCATGAAAGGGAGATGAGGGATAACACAAATCATGTAATGGATGGAGGAAGAAGGAAGGCCCTCTCTCCTGTGTAAGTAATGCCATGTGTGTGTGGTATGATGTCATATTAGTGACTCAGGACTTACACAGGCGTGTGTGTGTGTCTGTGTGTGTGTGTGTGTGTGTGTGACTAGCAGAGGGGGGGCACCTGGCGTCAGGTCAGCCAAACACATCTCATAAATCACTGTTATGTGTTTCTCAGCTGAGATGTCTGAATGGAGTTTCCCGTCTCCTCCCTGCAGCTGTAGCACTCTCTGTCTCCCTCCCTGTCTCCCTCCCTCCCCGTCTCCCTCCCTCCCTGTCTCCAACCCTCCCTGTCTCCCTCCCTCTATCCATGTTTCTGTCTTTCTCAATTCCCTGAGTGTTTCCAGCATCATTGGGTTGTTGTATTGTACCTTGACTTGGAGTTGAGCCTCTGTTATGGGACTCTTCCATGATGACACAAACTTCAGACTGTCCATGGAACAGCCCATAGACCTGACACAATGGACTAGGTATTAATATACACACAAGTCATATTCACGGAAACAGACTGACACACACACACGTCATATTCACCCACACATCATATTCACAGGAAGAGACTGCACACACACACACACACACACACACACACACACACACACACACACGTCATATTCACGGAAACAGACTGACACACACACACACACGTCATATTCACACACACATCATATTCACAGGAAGAGACTGACATACACACTGTGGGGTGTTACCTGGCAGTCTCCTGTCGCAGGGCGTTGAGGAAGGTATCAGGGTGGAAGAGTTCAGACAGATCAACAGCATCAGACAGTAGAACCTGTCTTTCAGCACGCTCCACCCAATTCTACACACACAGAAATACAACATGAGTCTCTGTGTGAATGTGTGTATGTGGGTGTGTGTGTTTGTATGTTTGAGTGGGTGTATGTATGTGTGTGTGTGTGTGTGTGTGCATGTATGTTCGCCAGCAGCTATACCACCCTGCATACCACTGCTGGCTTGCTTCTGAAGCTAAGCAGGGTTGGTCCTGGTCAGTCCCTGGATGGGAGACCAGATGCTGCTGGAAGTGGTGTTGGAGGGCCAGTAGGAGGCCCCCTTTCCTCTGGTCTAAAAAAAGATCCCAATTCCCCAGGGCAGTGATTGGGGACACTGCCCTGTGTAGGGTGCCGTCTTTTGTATGGGACGTTAAACGGGTGTCCTGACTCTCTGAGGTCATTAAAGATCCCATGGCACTTATCTTAAGAGTAGGGGTGTTGACCCCGGTGTCCTGACTCTCTGAGGGCATTAAAGATCCCATGGCACTTATCTTAAGAGTAGGGGTGTTGACCCCGGTGTCCTGACTCTCTGAGGGCATTAAAGATCCCATGGCACTTATCTTAAGAGTAGGGGTGTTAACCCCGGTGTCCTGACTCTCTGAGGGCATTAAAGATCCCATGGCACTTATCTTAAGAGTAGGGGTGTTAACCCCGGTGTCCTGACTCTCTGAGGGCATTAAAGATCCCATGGCACTTATCTTAAGAGTAGGGGTGTTAACCCCGGTGTCCTGACTCTCTGAGGGCATTAAAGATCCCATGGCACTTATCTTAAGAGTAGGGGTGTTAACCCCGGTGTCCTGACTCTCTGAGGTCATTAAAGATCCCATGGCACTTATCGTAAGAGTAGGGGTGTTAACCCCGGTGTCCTGACTCTCTGAGGACATTAAAGATCCCATGGCACTTATCGTAAGAGTAGGGGTGTTGACCCCAGTGTCCTGACTCTCTGAGGGCATTAAAGATCCCATGGCACTTATCGTAAGAGTAGGGGTGTTGACCCCAGTGTCCTGGCTAAATTCCCAATCTGGCCCTCAAACTTTTAAGGTCACCTAATAATCCCCAGTTTACAATTGGCTCATTCATCCCCCTCCTCTCTCCTGTAACTATTCCCCAGGTCGTTGCTGTAAATGAGAGTGTGTTCTCAGTCAACTTACCTGGTAAAATAACAGATACATAAATAAAAATATGTGTGTGTGTGAATGTGTGTGTGGGTATGACAGTTTGTGTTATAGACACAAGCCTTCTCTGTCCAAACAGAGCCAGAGGACGGTCAGACAGACAGACAAAGGGATGGATGGAGGAAGTCAATAGGGGAGTTAAATTAAATGTGCTTCTGTCTCCTTGTCCTTTTATCAGAGACACAGATCAACAGGAGAGATGCAGGCACCATGTGTGTGTGTGAGTGTGTAAACAGGCAGGCACGCAGTCACCAAGAGCACATCTACACTGAAGTAGTCGTCTGCAGACCAGACATGAATACATGGCATCGTCCTGTTTGTATGGCAGAACACCAGGGAGAAGATTAACAGTAGATGAAAACGCTATGATTCCATTTTGTTCACCTTAACCAACTTTAGGCAGGAAAGCAGCTTCCTCATAAACGACAAAAAAAAAAAACTGAATTTGAGGTCAGTTGAAAAACATGCTGACAGACTACAAACAGAATGAGCTACGATCTGATTTAATCTCTATAATAAATTGATTCTTTTTAAGCTCATTGTCTATCTCAATTGGCTGACAAATAGATGTGGGCAAGCTTTCACTGAAGACAAATGCCCCAGTTACTCAAGCACACATAAACACAACAATAACACACACACACACTGTGAGATTGTCCCAATCCATGAATAATGCAGACTTAGTGTTGTGTGGTGGTTAGTATTCTGTGTGTGTGTGTGTGTGTGTGTCTGAGTGTGTGTGTGTGTCTGAGTGTGTGTGTGTCTGAGTGTGTGTGTGTGTGTGTGTGTCTGAGTGTGTGTGTGTGTCTGAGTGTGTGTGTGTCTGAGTGTGTGTGTGTGTGTGTGTGTGTGTGTGTGTCTGAGCGTGTGTTTGTGTGTGGTGTGTGGTGTGTGTGTGTGTGTGGTGTGTGTGTGTGTGAGCGTGTGTGTGTGTGTGGTGTGTGGTGTCTGAGCGTGTGTGTGGTGTGTGTGTGAGCGCGTGTGTGTGCGTGGTGTGTGGTGTCTGAGCGTGTGTGTGTGTGTGTGTGTGTGTGTGTCTGAGCGTGTGTGTGTGTGTGGTGTGTGTGTGAGCGTGTGTGTGTGTGTGGTGTGTGGTGTCTGAGCGTGTGTGTGTGTGTGTCAGTTTGTCTCTCTCCATGCCTGTCCTGTTATCCCTGTAATTCCTCTAATTTATCTTCCCTGGTGATATCAGCTGCTTGCGGAGGAGAGGAGAGCAAGTTAATGGATGAAACACCTTACTAAGGGTATGAGATGACAGGCTGGGCCCGTTTGACACAACACGCATGGACGCAGGTGCACACCGGACTGACACACACACACACACTTGGAAGTGTGTTTGGCAGAAAAGTGTTCTGGCATTACCGGAGGATGCCGTTCCACTCCTCCCTCTCTTCGGACTCACTGTCCGCCTACCTCCATATGCTCAGACACACACACACACACACACACACACGCTCAGACACACACACACACACACACGACACACACACACACGCTCAGACACACACGCTCAGACACACACACACACGACACACACACACACGCTCAGACACACACGCTCAGACACACACACACACGCTCAGACACACACACACACGCTCAGACACACACACACACACACGGCAGTAATTAAACAGATAAGGAGGGAAAAGTCTATTCATATGTTTCCTCCTCTCTGCATGTTTGGTCAGAGGAGAGAGGGACCAGTGAACCTGGCCTGCCATGACAATATCTGTGATCCCTCACGTTAGCACATTTCACAAACAGCTGTGTGTGTGTCTGTGTACCTGTATAGCAAGAGCGCGTGCCACCACAGCCCTCAGGTACTGCATGGGTTCCTCTGGCCCCTCCCACTTATTCTGCCAGCTCAACGGACACTGCAGAGACAGACAGACAGACAGAGACAATCAGATTCATATTAACAGTGGACTGACAGAGGAGAGAGAGAACAGGATTCATATTAACAGTGGACTGACAGAGGAGAGAGAGAACAGGATTCATATTAACAGTGGACTGACAGAGGAGAGAGAGAACAGGATTCATATTAACAGTGGACTGACAGAGGAGAGAGAGAACAGGATTCATATTAACAGTGGACTGACAGAGGAGAGAGAGAACAGGATTCATATTAACAGTGGACTGACAGAGGAGAGAGAGAACAGGATTCATATTAACAGTGGACTGACAGAGGAGAGAGAGAACAGGATTCATATTAACAGTGGACTGACAGAGGAGAGAGAGAGAACAGGATTCATATTAACAGTGGACTGACAGAGGAGAGAGAGAACAGGATTCATATTAACAGTGGACTGACAGAGGAGAGAGAAAACAGGATTCATATTAACAGTGGACTGACAGAGGAGAGAGAGAACAGGATTCATATTAACAGTGGACTGACAGAGGAGAGAGAGAACAGGATTCATATTAACAGTGGACTGACAGAGGAGAGAGAGAACAGGATTCATATTAACAGTGGACTGACAGAGGAGAGAGAGAACAGGATTCATATTAACAGTGGACTGACAGAGGAGAGAGAGAGAGAACAGGATTCATATTAACAGTGGACTGACAGAGGAGAGAGAGAGAGAACAGGATTCATATTAACAGTGGACTGACAGAGGAGAGAGAGAACAGGATTCATATTAACAGTGGACTGACAGAGGAGAGAGAGAACAGGATTCATATTAACAGTGGACTGACAGAGGAGAGAGAGAACAGGATTCATATTAACAGTGGACTGACAGAGGAGAGAGAGAGAGAACAGGATTCATATTAACAGTGGACTGACAGAGGAGAGAGAGAACAGGATTCATATTAACAGTGAACTGACAGAGGAGAGAGAGAACAGGATTCATATTAACAGTGGATTGACAGAGGAGAGAGAGAACAGGATTCATATTAACAGTGGACTGATAGAAGAGAACAGAATACATTTGTTCCTATTCTGCTGCTTTTAGTGTGTGTGTGTGTGTGTGTGTGTGTGTCTGTGTGTGTGTGTGTGTGTCTGTTCTCAAATGAAGGGCTCACTTTCCAGAGCTTTAACTCCCAGAGCAGGTTAGGAGTAGCAGGTCTTATTCCATATGCTATTAGGAAGAGATCAAAGCTGTGTCCCCTAGAGAATACATACGCACACACACACACACACACACACACACGTTTCTCAGGCTTAGAGTCATTAGCAGAGCTAAACGGCTGCCAGTCAGTCTCTGCTCTCCTCTACCCAGCTCTGCCTAGCCCAGCTCAGCTCAACCTAACCCAGCCCAGCCCAGCTCTGCCTAGCCCAGCCCAGCTCTGCCTAGCCCAGCCCAGCCCAGCCCAGCCTAACCTAACCCAGCCTAGCACAGTTCAGCCTAACCCGACCCAGCTCAACCTAACCCAGCTCAACCTAACCCAGCCCAGCCTAGAGAGATGGGGAGAGAGAGATAGGGAGGGAGAGAGATAGGGAGAGACAGAGAGAGAGATAGGGAGGGAGAGAGATAGGGAGAGACAGAGATAGGGAGAGACAGAGAGAGAGATAGGGAGGGAGAGAGATAGGGAGAGACAGGGAGAGAGATAGGGAGACAGAGAGAGAGATAGGGAGACAGAGAGAGAGATAGGGAGAGACAGAGAGAGAGATAGGGAGGGAGAGAGATAGGGAGAGACAGAGAGAGAGATAGGGAGACAGAGAGAGAGATAGGGAGACAGAGAGAGAGAGATAGGGAGAGAGATAAGAGCATTTAAGGCAGCTCCACACAGGATTATGGGACGGAGAGGCGGTAAACGGACAAATCTCTCTCTTCCTACCTCCGTATCTGTCTCTCTCTCTCTCTTCCTACCTCCGTATCTGTCTCCCTATCTCTCTCTTCCTACCTCCGTATCTGTCTCTCTCTCTCTCTTCCTACCTCCGTATCTGTCTCCCTATCTCTCTCTTCCTACCTCCGTATCTATCTCCCTATCTCTCTCTCTCTCCCTCCCTATCTCTCTCTTCCTACCTCCGTATCTGCCTCCCTATCTCTCTCTCTCCCTCCCTGTCTCCCTATCTCTCTCTCTGTCTCCCTATCTCTCTCTCTGTCTCCCTATCTCTCTCTTCCTACCTCCGTATCTGCCTCCCTATCACTCCCCCCCTATCTCTCTCTCTGTCTCCCTATCTCTCTCTCTATCACTCCCCCCCTATCTCTCTCTCTGTCTCCCTATCTCTCTCTCTGTCTCCCTATCTCTCTCTCCCTATCTCTCTCTCTGTCTCCCTATCTCTCTCTCTGTCTCCCTATCTCTCTGTCTCCCTATCTATCTCTCTGTCTCCCTATCTATCTCTCTGTCTCCCTATCTCTCTCTCTCTGTCTCCCTATCTCTCTCTCTGTCTCCCTATCTCTCTCTCTGTATCACCATCTCTCTCTCTGTATCACTATCTCTCTCTCTGTATCACTATCTCTCTATCTCCCTCCCTATCTCTCTCTTCCTACCTCCGTATCTGCCTCTCACTCCTTTACTCTCTCCTTTCCCAGCCTTCAAGTTCCTCGTTGTCCAAATCACTAAAGGCTTAAAATGGTCCAAACACATGCGCACAAGTGTGAAGAAGGTCCAACAGCGCCTCTTCCCCCTCAGGAGGTTGAGAGCATCTTGACGGGCTGCATCACTGTCTGGTATGGCAACAGCACCACCCTCGATCACATTGCGCTTACAGAGGGCGATGTGGACTGTTGAACAGCTTCTGTCCCTGATAAATAGCTACACAGACTATCTGAGATATAACCTTGTATCTTCATTCAAGTTTTATTTCACACACACACTGTCACTCCCAACACACACTCACACACACTCACACACACACACACAGTCACTCCCAACACTCACTCACACACTGTCACTCACTCACTCACTCAATCACACTGTCACTCCAACACTCACTCACACACACACTGTCACTCCAACACTCACTCAATCACACTGTCACTCCAACACTCACTCACTCACACACTGTCACTCACTCACTCAATCACACTGTCACTCCAACACTCACTCACACACACACTGTCACTCCAACACTCACTCACTCACACACTGTCACTCCAACACTCACTCACTCAATCACACTGTCACTCCAACACTCACTCACTGTCACTCCAACACTCACTCACACACACACTGTCACTCCAACACTCACTCACTCACACACTGTCACTCCAACACTCACTCACTCAATCAATCACACTGTCACTCCAACACTCACTCACTGTCACTCCAACACTCACTCACACACACACTGTCACTCCAACACTCACTCACTCACACACTGTCACTCCAACACTCACTCACTGTCACTCCAACACTCACTCACTGTCACTCCAACACTCACTCACACACACACACACTGTCACTCCAACACTCACACACAATATGCACATACATTTACAGTGCATTCGGAAAGTATTCAGACCCCTTACATTTTTCCACATTTTGTTTCGTTACAGCCTTATTCTAAAATTGATCAAATCTTTTTTTCCCTCATCAATCTACAAACAATACCCCATAATGACAAAGAAAAAAATGGTTTTTAGAAAAAAAAAGAAAAAAAACGTATTTACAAAAGTATTTAGACCCTTTCCTATGAGACTCTACATTGAGCTCAGGTGCATCTAGTTTCCATTGATCATCCTTGAGATGTTTCTACCATTTGATTGGAGGCCACCTGTGGTAAATTCATTTGATTGGACATGATTTGGAAAGGGAAAAACCTGTCTATATAAGGTCCTACAGTTGACAGTGAATGTCAGAGCAAAAACCAAGCCATGAGGTCGATAGAGTTGTCCGTAGAGCTCAGAGACAGGATTGTGTCGACTCTTCCCAGAGCTTGAAGCCCAACCAAACTGAGCAATCTGGGAAGAAGGGCCTTGGTCAGGGAGGTGACCAAAAACCTGATGGTCACTCTGACAGAGCTCCAGAGTCCCTCTGTGGAGATGGGAGAACCTTCCAGAAGGACAACCATCTTGGCAGAACTCCAACAATCAAGGCCTTTATGGTAGAGTGGCCAAATAGAAGCCACTCCTCAGATACTGGAGTGATGGAGGTTGACATGTATGTTAGGTGACAGGGATACTGGAGTGATGGAGGTTGACATGTATGTTAGGTGACAGGGATACTGGAGTGATGGAGGTAGATATGTATAGGGTTAAGGTGACAGGGATACTGGAGTGATGGAGGTAGATATGTATGTTAGGTGACAGGGATACTGGAGTGATGGAGGTAGATATGTATAGGGTTAAGGTGACAGGGATACTGGAGTGATGGAGGTAGATATGTATGTTAGGTGACAGGGATACTGGAGTGATGGAGGTAGATACAGTGCCTTGCGAAAGTATTCGGCCCCCTTGAACTTTGCGACCTTTTGCCACATTTCAGGCTTCAAACATAAAGATATAAAACTGTATTTTTTTGTGAAAATTCAACAACAAGTGGGACACAATCATGAAGTGGAACGACATTTATTGGATATTTCAAACTTTTTTAACAAATCAAAAACTGAAAAATTGGGCGTGCAAAATTATTCAGCCCCTTTACTTTCAGTGCAGCAAACTCTCTCCAGAAGTTCAGTGAGGATCTCTGAATGATCCAATGTTGACCTAAATGACTAATGATGATAAATACAATCCACCTGTGTGTAATCAAGTCTCCGTATAAATGCACCTGCACTGTGATAGTCTCAGAGGTCCGTTAAAAGCGCAGAGAGCATCATGAAGAACAAGGAACACACCAGGCAGGTCCGAGATACTGTTGTGAAGAAGTTTAAAGCCGGATTTGGATACAAAAATATTTCCCAAGCTTTAAACATCCCAAGGAGCACTGTGCAAGCGATAATATTGAAATGGAAGGAGTATCAGACCACTGCAAATCTACCAAGACCTGGCCGTCCCTCTAAACTTTCAGCTCATACAAGGAGAAGACTGATCAGAGATGCAGCCAAGAGGCCCATGATCACTCTGGATGAACTGCAGAGATCTACAGCTGAGGTGGGAGACTCTGTCCATAGGACAACAATCAGTCGTATATTGCACAAATCTGGCCTTTATGGAAGAGTGGCAAGAAGAAAGCCATTTCTTAAAGATATCCATAAAAAGTGTCATTTAAAGTTTGCCACAAGCCACCTGGGAGATACACCAAACATGTGGAAGAAGGTGCTCTGGTCAGATGAAACCAAAATTGAACTTTTTGGCAACAATGCAAAACGTTATGTTTGGCGTAAAAGCAACACAGCTCATCACCCTGAACACACCATCCCCACTGTCAAACATGGTGGTGGCAGCATCATGGTTTGGGCCTGCTTTTCTTCAGCAGGAACAGGGAAGATGGTTAAAATTGATGGGAAGATGGATGGAGCCAAATACAGGACCATTCTGGAAGAAAACCTGATGGAGTCTGCAAAAGACCTGAGACTGGGACGGAGATTTGTCTTCCAACAAGACAATGATCCAAAACATAAAGCAAAATCTACAATGGAATGGTTCAAAAATAAACATATCCAGGTGTTAGAATGGCCAAGTCAAAGTCCAGACCTGAATCCAATCGAGAATCTGTGGAAAGAACTGAAAACTGCTGTTCACAAATGCTCTCCATCCAACCTCACTGAGCTCGAGCTGTTTTGCAAGGAGGAATGGGAAAAAATGTCAGTCTCTCGATGTGCAAAACTGATAGAGACATACCCCAAGCGACTTACAGCTGTAATCGCAGCAAAAGGTGGCGCTACAAAGTATTAACTTAAGGGGGCTGAATAATTTTGCACGCCCAATTTTTCAGTTTTTGATTTGTTAAAAAAGTTTGAAATATCAAATAAATGTTGTTCCACTTCATGATTGTGTCCCACTTGTTGTTGATTCTTCGCAAAAAAATACAGTTTTATATCTTTATGTTTGAAGCCTGAAATGTGGCAAAAGGTCGCAAAATTCAAGTGGGCCGAATACTTTCGCAAGGCACTGTATGTATAGAGGTAAGGTGACAGGGATACTGGAGTGATGGTGGTAGATATGTATGTTAGGTGACAGGGATACTGGAGTGATGGAGGTAGATATGTATGTTAGGTGACAGGGATACTGGAGTGATGGAGGTAGATATGTATGTTAGGTGACAGGGATACTGGAGTGATGGAGGTAGATATGTATGTTAGGTGACAGGGATACTGGAGTGATGGAGGTAGATATGTATGTTAGGTGACAGGGATACTGGAGTGATGGAGGTAGATATGTATAGGGTTAAGGTGACAGGGATACTGGAGTGATGGTGGTAGATATGTATAGGGGTAAGGTGACAGGGATACTGGAGTGATGGTGGTAGATATGTATAGGGGTAAGGTGACAGGGATACTGGAGTGATGGAGGTAGATATGTATAGGGTTAAGGTGACAGGGATACTGGAGTGATGGTGGTAGATATGTATGTTAGGTGACAGGGATACTGGAGTGATGGAGGTAGATATGTATAGGTATGTAGATGTAGATGTATATATATCTACCTCCATCACTCCAGTATCCCTGATCATACCCGAGTTCCACTACCGAGTATCCCAGTATCCCTGTACATTGTAAATATGGTATTGGAACTGACCCTGTATATAGTTACTTATGGTGTTCTTCATATTTCTTATTTTTTCTTCTTAGTATTACTTTAATAGTGTATATCACATCGTTGGGTTTTCAGTTTGAAAGAACAGCATTTCACTGTACATGTACACTTGAAACACCGATTCCAACTACCTTGAGGAGAACTGACTGGACGAGGAGAGAGTAGTGTGTGTGTGTGTGTGTGTGTGTGTGTGTGTGTGTGTGTGTGTGTGTGTGTGTGTGTGCTCGCGCGCGCGCGTGCGTGTGCGCGTGCGTGTCTGTGTGTGTGTGTGTGTGTGTGTGTCTGTGTGTGTTTTTGGAACAATACGTCAAAGTGTATCGCTTCACTAATATTGTCTGTGGGATCAAAGTAGAGGTGGGGAAGTAGAACATGACTCCCACTGGCTAACTCTGCTCCTCCAATCACAGAAGATAATTTTAAAATAATCAAGCGTCCAATCAGAGCCTGGAGTCAAGCAGGGGGCCGTCTCATCAAACACATCAGCAGTCTCAGTCCCACAGAAGAGATAACACAGAGAGAGAGAAAGAGAGGGGGAGAGAGAGAGGGAGAGAGAGAGAGAGAGAGAGAGAGAGAGAGAGAGAGAGAGAGAGGAAGAGAGAGGAAGAGAGAGAGAGAGAAGAGAGAGAGAAGAGACGAGAGGAGAGAGAGGAAGAGAGGAGAGAGAAGAGAGAGAGAGAAGAGAGAGAGAAGAGAGAGAGGAGAGAGAGAGAAGAGACGAGAGGAGAGAGAGAGGAAGAGAGGAGAGAGAAGAGATAGAGGAAGAGAGAAGAGCGAGAGAGGAGAAGAGAGCGAGAGAGGAAGAGAGAAGTGAGCGAGAGAGAGTAAGAGAGAGAGAGAGAGGAAGAGAGAGAGAAGAGAAAGAAGAGAGAGAGAGAAGGGTCCATAATAAACCCTTTATAAGGCATTTATAAACAGTTAACTCACCATCTATTAATTATTACTCCCACATTTGTAAATCTTAGTAAGCTTGTTATTCACACAGGAAATATATATATACACACACACTATATATACAAAAGTATGTGGACACCTGTTCAAATGAGTGGATTCAGCTATTTCAGCCACACCTGTTTCTGACAGATGTATAAGCAGCCATGCAATCTTCATAGACAAACATTGGCAGTAGAATGGCCTTCCTGAAGAGCTCAATGACTTTCAACGTGGCACCGTCATAGGATGCCACCTTTCCAACAAGTCAATTTGTCAAACTCCTGCCCTGCTAGAGCTGCCCTGGTCAACTGTAAGTGCTGTTATTGTGAAGTGGAAATGTTTAGGAGCAACAACGGCACAGCCGCGAAGTGGTAGGCCACACCAGCTCACAGAACGGGACCGCTGAGTGCTGAAGCTCGTAGCGCATACAAACCATCTGTTCTTGGTTGCAACACTCACTACCGAGTTCCAAACTGCCTCTGGATGCAACATCAGCACAATAATTGTTCGTCGAGAGCTTCAAAATGACCTGGCAGCCGCACAAAAGCATAAGATCACCATGCGCAATGCCATGAATCGGCTGGAGTGGTGTAAAGCTCTCCGCCATTGGATTTCCAGTGGAAATTCTCTGGAGTGATGAATCAAACTTCACCATCTGGCAGGCTGACGGACCAATCTCGGTTTGGCGGATGCCAGGAGAATGCTACCTGCCCCAACTCATAGTGCCAACTGTAAAGTCTGGTGGAGGAGGAATAATGGTCTAGGGCTGTTTTTCATCACTTGGGCTAGACCCCTTAATTCCAGTGAATATAAATCTTAACGCTACAGCATATAATGACATTCTTGACAATCCTGTGCTTCCAACCATGTGGAAACAGTTTGGGGATGGCCCTTTCCTGTTTCAGCATGACAATGCCCCCGAGCACAAAGCAAGGTCCATACAGACATTGTTTGTCGAGATCGGTGTGGAAAAATTTGACTGGCCTGCACAGAGCCTTGACCTCAACCCCATGGAACACCTTTGGGATGAATTGGAACGCCGACTGCGAGCCAGGCCTAATCGCCCAACATCAGTGCCTGACCTCAATAATGCTCTTGTGGCTGAATGGAAGCAAGACCCCACAGTAATGTTCCAACATCTAGTAGAAAGGCTGTTCGAGCAGCAAACGGGGACCAACTCCAGATGAATGATTTTGGAATGAGATGTCTGATGAGCAGGTTAGTCATCTTGTGTGGGTGTTGGTCACTCAAAACATTCATAAAGTATTTATGAAGCATACATATCGCTCACTTTAGATTAGGGTAAATGGTTTATAAAATGTGGGAGTAATGATTAATATATGGTGAACAGACACTTTATAAACGCCTTAAATATGGTTTATTACAGACCGTTAAAATAAAGTGTTACCGAAAAGGGCTGTGATGATCTGATGCCAAGCCCATGGGATGGTAACACCCCCCCCCCCCCCCCCCCCCTCCCCCCACACACACTACCTCCTGGTTTAGTAGAGCAGTGGCCAGTTTGTGGACGTCAGCGGTGAGCAGCGAAGTCCCTCTGATCACCTTACTCAGCGCAGCCAGGGATTGGTGGATGCCCTGGACCAATCGGATAGCATTGAACTGTTCCAGAACAATGAAGGACAAGACAGGTGACCCCTGACCTTCCGTCGGTGGGGCAACTTTTTGATGGATGAGAGACGAGCCCTGAAAGACAGATAGACAGAGATAGAGAGAGAGAGAGAGAGAGACAGAGACAGAGAGAGACAGAGAGAGAGAGAGAGAGAGAGAGAGAGAGACAGAGACAGAGAGAGACAGAGAGAGAGAGAGATAGACAGAGAGAGAGAGAGAGACAGACAGACAGAGAGACAGAGAGAGAGAGAGAGATAGACAGAGAGAGAGAGAGACAGAGAGAGAGAGAGACAGAGAGAGAGAGACAGAGAGAGAGAAGAGAGAGAGAGAGAGAGAGAGAGAGAGAGAGAGAGAGAGACAGAGAGAGAGAGACAGAGAGACAGAGATACAGAGAGAGAGAAAGAGACAGAGATAGACAGAGAGAGAGAGAGAGAGAGAGACACAGAGAGAGACAGAGAGAGAGAGAGAGAGACACAGAGAGAGACAGAGAAAGAGACAGAGAGAGAGAGAGACAGAGAGACAGAGACAGAGAGAGAGCGACAAAGAGAGAGAGAGAGAGAGAGAGAGGATAATTAAATGACTTGTGTAAAATGCATGCCACCCCAATAGCTTAATGCCAACAGACGATTAATAGGTGATTGACTAGAGATGATTAGCTCGCTGCTAGGAGGTAGTAGGATGAGTAATTAGCTGGTCATTAGCTGCTCGTCCTTCTTGAGCTAGTTATACACCACCCCTTACAGAGAGGATCCGCCCCTCGTAGACTGACCAATGGAATGGAGCATTCATATCTGCTACCGTCAGGGGGCTGGGATCTGGGTTTGACACACACAGGCTCGCACTACACAAAAACACACACGCACCAAAAAGAGTCGTCAAAGGGTTGTGAACAAAATAATATGAAAACCAATGATCCCCTCAACTGCCTCCCAAAATCACAGGGAGAAAAGAGTGAATTCATTTAGCAAAAACACACTGCTCTGACACAATAACAGTCCTGTATTCACACGATCACTCTCTCCTAAGACAACAAAACAGAGACGCACTGTCCTCCTCTTCTTTTATTCTCTCTGTTGTTTGTGTTCTTCCTCAGCGTTGTATTCTCTCCCCCTGGTGTAGGCTGGGTAAGACATGCTAATGAGGTTTTACAGGGACCCGATGTGGGACCAGCCATTAATTAAAACCAGCGGGGGTGCTGCACTAGATTCTGGGATGTCAAAGTGACACCCATATAAAAACACTTTAACACAATACATCATTCTCCTACTGATATCAAACACGACAATGGTGTGTGTGTATGTGTGTGTGTGTAGCCTATTCTTACTCTCAGAAAAGTCATAGCCTGGTCCTGGGGAAGAAAGAACAATGACGTCTGCAACATACAACACTGCTCCACTATAGCAACATGAATCATTAAATAAACAAATTACCCACCTGAGAGACTCACAGTGGGAATGTTTACAAGAGGAGGAAATACACACACACGCACACACACACACACACACGCACACGCACACACACGATGAAGGAACTTAATCAGCTTTATAGAGACTTGAATTACATTTGAGTAAACAACACTAGGACACACACTGAATACATTATCTATTTCCACAGAGAACCACTGTTAGAATGGACCCAAGAGACAAACACTTCTGTTTCCACAGAGAACCACTGATAGAATGGACCCAAGAGACAAACACTTCTGTTTCCACAGAGAACCACTGTTAGAATGGACCCAAGAGACAAACACTTCTGTTTCCACAGAGAACCACTGTTAGAATGGATCCAAGAAACAAACACTTCTGTTTCCACAGAGAACCACTGTTAGAATGGATCCAAGAGACAAACACTTCTGTTTCCACAGAGAACCACTGTTAGAATGGACCCAAGAGACAAACACTTCTGTTTCCACAGAGAACCACTGTTAGAATGGATCCAAGAGACAAACACTTCTGTTTCCACAGAGAACCACTGTTAGAATGGATCCAAGAGACAAACACTTCTGTTTCCACAGAGAACCACTGTTAGAATGGATCCAAGAGACAAACACTTCTGTTTCCACAGAGAACCACTGTTAGAATGGACCCAAGAGACAAACACTTCTGTTTCCACAGAGAACCACTGTTAGAATGGATCCAAGAGACAAACACTTCTGTTTACACAGAGAACCACTGTTAGAAAGGACCCAAGAGACAAACACTTCTGTTTCCACAGAGAACCACTGTTAGAATGGACCCAAGAGACAAACACTTCTGTTTCCACAGAGAACCACTGTTAGAATGGACCCAAGAGACAAACACTTCTGTTTCCACAGAGAACCACTGTTAGAATGGATCCAAGAGACAAACACTTCTGTTTACACAGAGAACCACTGTTAGAATGGATCCAAGAGACAAACACTTCTGTTTCCACAGAGAACCACTGATAGAATGGACCCAAGAGACAAACACTTCTGTTTCCACAGAGAACCACTGTTAGAATGGATCCAAGAGACAAACACTTCTGTTTCCACAGAGAACCACTGTTAGAATGGACCCAAGAGACAAACACTTCTGTTTCCACAGAGAACCACTGTTAGAATGGATCCAAGAGACAAACACTTCTGTTTCCACAGAGAACCACTGTTAGAATGGACCCAAGAGACAAACACTTCTGTTTCCACAGAGAACCACTGTTAGAATGGATCCAAGAGACAAACACTTCTGTTTCCACAGAGAACCACTGTTAGAATGGATCCAAGAGACAAACACTTCTGTTTCCACAGAGAACCACTGATAGAATGGACCCAAGAGACAAACACTTCTGTTTCCACAGAGAACCACTGATAGAATGGACCCAAGAGACAAACACTTCTGTTTCCACAGAGAACCACTGTTAGAATGGATCCAAGAGACAAACACTTCTGTTTCCACAGAGAACCACTGTTAGAATGGATCCAAGAGACAAACACTTCTGTTTCCACAGAGAACCACTGTTAGAATGGATCCAAGAGACAAACACTTCTGTTTCCACAGAGAACCACTGTTAGAATGGACCCAAGAGACAAACACTTCTGTTTCCACAGAGAACCACTGTTAGAATGGATCCAAGAGACAAACACTTCTGTTTCCACAGAGAACCACTGTTAGAATGGATCCAAGAGACAAACACTTCTGTTTCCACAGAGAACCACTGTTAGAATGGATCCAAGAGACAAACACTTCTGTTTCCACAGAGAACCACTGTTAGAATGGATCCAAGAGACAAACACTTCTGTTTCCACAGAGAACCACTGTTAGAATGGACCCAAGAGACAAACACTTCTGTTTCCACAGAGAACCACTGTTAGAATGGATCCAAGAGACAAACACTTCTGTTTCCACAGAGAACCACTGATAGAATGGATCCAAGAGACAAACACTTCTGTTTCCACAGAGAACCACTGTTAGAATGGATCCAAGAGACAAACACTTCTGTTTCCACAGAGAACCACTGTTAGAATGGATCCAAGAGACAAACACTTCTGTTTCCACAGAGAACCACTGTTAGAATGGACCCAAGAGACAAACACTTCTGTTTCCACAGAGAACCACTGTTAGAATGGATCCAAGAGACAAACACTTCTGTTTCCACAGAGAACCACTGATAGAATGGATCCAAGAGACAAACACTTCTGTTTCCACAGAGAACCACTGTTAGAATGGATCCAAGAGACAAACACTTCTGTTTCCACAGAGAAAGTAATACATTATATCAGAATCAACAGTGGAGGTGGTGCATGACTGTTCAGATATTTGGGGATTTTGCACCTCAATGCTCTGGTGAATCCACACCCAGGATGAAGCATTAACTTAAAGACAGACACATTGGGCAGAGGGGACACATTAATGGCTCCTGGGGTATTATTAACATAAAATAAGCTTGTTTACAAAGGGAAAACTAAGTACAGTCTCCTCTTCACTTCTGTCTCCTGAAGACAGACCTTATTATAGCCAATCAAAAAACACTTCACCCACCTCAATGACCAATCAACAGACAACAACAGCAGCTGTGAGGTCATTTACATATATACACATATATCAGATCCCTATTACTGAGGCTAGGAGGACACAGGTACATAAACAATACACACACACACACACACACACACACACACACACACACACACACACACACACACATAATAATATATTGTGTTTTCAGGCCCACAGAACAAGACAGAAACTAATGGGAGAGAGAGGGGAATGAGGAGGAGGGAGAGAGAGAGGGAATGAGGAGGAGGGAGAGAGAGAGGGAATGAGGAGGAGGGAGAGAGAGAGGGAATGAGGAGGAGGGAGAGGGGGGATTGAGGAGGTAGAGAGAGGGGGGATTGAGGAGGGAGGTAGAGAGAGGGGGGATTGTGGAGGGAGGTAGAGAGAGGGGGAATTGAGGAGGGAGGTAGAGAGAGGGGGGATTGAGGAGGGAGGTAGAGAGAGGGGGGATTGAGGAAGGAGGTAGAGAGAGGGGGGATTGAGGAGGGAGGTAGAGAGAGGGGGGATTGAGGAGGGAGGTAGAGAGAGAGAGGGAATGAGGGAGAAAGAGGGGGGAATGGGGAGGAGAGAGAGAGAGAGAGGGAATGAGGAGGGAGAGGTAATGAGGATGGAGAGAGAGAGAATGAGGGAGAGAGAGAGAGAATGAGGGAGAGAGAGAGAGAGAGAGAGAGAATGAGGGAAAGGGAATGAGGGAGAGAGAGAGAGAGGGGGGGAATGAGGAGGAGGGAGAGAGAGGGAATGAGGGAGAGAGAGAGAGAGGGGAATGAGGAGGGAGGGGGAGAGAGAGGGGGAATGAGGGAGAGAGGGAGAGAGAGGGAATGAGGGAGAGAGAGAGAGAGAGAGAGAGAGAGGGAGAATGAGGAGGGAGAGAGAGAATGAGCGAGAGAGAGAGAGAGGGAATGAGGAGGGAGAGAGAGAGAATGAGAGAGAGAGAGAGAATGAGGGAGAGAGAGAGAGAGGGAATGAGGGAGAGAGAGAATGAGGGAGAGAGAGAGAGGGAATGAGGGAGAGAGAGAGAGAGGGAATGAGGGAGAGAGAGAGGGAGAGAGGAATGAGGAGGGAGGTAGAGAGAGAGGGAATGAGGATGGAGAGAGAGAATGAGCGAGAGAGAGAGAGAATGAGGGAGAGAGAGAGAGAGAGAGGGAATAAGGGAGAGAGAGAGAGAGAGAGAAAGAGAGGGGGGGAATGAGGAGGAGGAGGGAGAGAAGGGCTAAATTATTTAACACAAAAGGGGACATTTCATTGATTTGAAAGGTGGTGGTTTCTAAGCAACTGCATACACTAGCAAAACCGAGGAGTGGCCAGCCACAGGCCAACACACACGAGCAAGCACACACACACACACACACACAAAGACACAACAGCTGTTCAGGTAGATAGAGGAGAGAGCAGAGAGGGAGAAAGAAAGAGAGAGTTACCTGGTTGAGTTTCTTCCATAGGTTGAGGACAGGAGAGAGGCCATTGGACCAGATCTCCCTGTCAAACTTTGATCCTGCTGCTACCGAGCGGCTCAGAATCCTCAGCTGGGTGATCACCTGGAGTGACAGACAGACAGACAGACAGACAGACAGACAGACAGACAGACAGACAGACAGACAGACAGACAGACAAAGGGTGGAGAAGTTAATGCGTGTGGACAATGACCTTGACAGCTCAGCATAGTACATCAATCAGTCCATCCAGCCGTCCAATCATTGGACAGATAAAAAAAAAAACAGACCAGCAGAGAAGTTTATACCCTGATAGTAGAGATTTGGTTTCTGTTCTGGTTTCTGTGTGTGTGTGTGTGTGTGTGTTTGGTGCTCTGTGGAGATTAGAGGAATAGACGGTCTGATAAATGGGTTTAATTTGGTCTGGGTGAACTCTCCACCTACTTTCTCAGCCCCACTCAGGAGAGAGTCAGAGGATACACTCCTAGAAAAAAAGATGCTATCTACAACCTTAAAGGGTCTGGCTGTCTCCATAGGAGAACCATTTGAATAACTCGTTTTGGTTGCAGGTAGAACCATTTGGTTTCCAGGTAGAATACTTTTGGGTTCCATGCAGAACCAGTTTTAAAGAGGGTTCTACCTGGAACCAAAATGGGTTCTACCTGGAACCAAAAAGGGTTATCCTATGGGAACAACCAAAGAACCCTATTGGAACTCTTTGTTTCTAGTTTAGCGGGGGCGGGGGAGAGAAGGGTGAGGAGAACAAATTCACATCAGGACTGGGCTAATTCTATTTAAATTAATCCAGATTTTTAAAATGGCTTTCTGAGGTGTTGCTTGACTTCAGATTAATTAGTTCTAGACTAGGGAGTCCCAGACTAAAGTAAGGACTAACCAGTTCATCTTTGTTCAGCCTCATTAAAAACCCGGGACACTGATACATAAGCATTTTGTGTTAGGATCCAGATGTCAAAAAGCTCAAGCTGATCAGTACTTGTAGGAAAGGGCCTTCCCCGAAGAGAGTCACATAAAAGCCTTCGCTAAAGCAAACAAATGTCAGCTGTATTTTACTTGCCTTCGGAAAGTATTCAGACCCCTTGACTTTTTCCACATTTTGTTACGTTACAGCCTTATTCTAAAATTGATTAAATAGTTTTCCCCCCTCATCAGTCTATACACAATACCCCATAATGACAAAGTATAAACAGGTTATTAGAAATTATTATATTTACATAAGTATTCAGACCCTTTACTCAGTACTTTGTTGAATCACCGTTGGCAGCGATTACAGCCTCGACTCTTCTTGGGTATGACGCTACAGGCTTGGCACACCTGTATTTGGGGAGTTTCTCCCATTCTTCTCTGCAGATCCTCTCAAGCTCTGTCAGGTTGGATGGGGAGCGTTGCTGCACAGCTATTTTAAGGTCTCCAGCGATGTTCGATCGGGTTCAAGTCCGGGTCACTCAAGCACATTCAGAGACTTGTCCGGAAGCTACTCCTGCGCTGCGTCTTGGCTGTGTGCTCGTTGTCCTGTTGGAAGGAGAATCTTCGCCCCAGTCTGAGCGCTCTGGAACAGGTTTTCATCAAGGATCTCTCTGTACTTTGCTCCATTCATCTTTCCCTCGATCCTGATCCAGTCCCTGCAGCTGAAAAAGATCCCCACAGCATGATGCTGCCACCACCATGCTTCACCATAGGGATGGTGCCAGGTTTCCTCCAGATGTGATGCCGCCACCACCATGCTTCACCATAGGGATGGTGCCAGGTTTCCTCCAGATGTGATGCCGCCACCACCATGCTTCACCATAGGGATGGTGCCAGGTTTCCTCCAGACGTGATGCCGCCACCACCATGCTTCACCATAGGGATGGTGCCAGGTTTCCTCCAGACGTGATGCTGCCACCACCATGCTTCACCATAGGGATGGTGCCAGGTTTCCTCCAGACATGATGCTGCCACTACCATGCTTCACCATAGGGATGGTGCCAGGTTTCCTCCAGATGTGATGCTACCACCACCATGCTTCACCATAGGGATGGTGCCAGGTTTCCTCCAGACGTGACACTTGGCATTCAAGTTAAAGAGTTCAATCTTGGTTTCATCAGACCAGAAAATCTTGTTTCTCATGGTCTGAGAGTCTTTAGGTGCCTTGTGGCAAACTCCAAGCGCTGTCATGTGCCTTTTACTGAGGAGTTGCTTCCGTCTGGCCACTCTACCATAAAGGCCTGATTGGTGGAGTGCTGCAGAGATGGTTGTCCTTCTAGAAGGTTCTCCCATCTTCACAGAGGAACTCTATAGAGCTCTGTCAGAGTGACCATCAGGTTTCTTGGTTATCTCCCTGACCAAGGCGCTTCTCCCCCGATTGCTCAGTTTGGCCAGGCGGCCAGCTCTGGGAGTCTTGGTGTTTCCAAACGTCTTCCATTTAAGAATGATGGAGGCCCTGTGTTCTTGGGGACCTTCAATCCAGCAGAAATGCTTTGGTACTCTTCCCCAGATCTGTGCCTTGACACAATCATGTCTCTGAGCTCTACGGACAATTCCTCCAACCTCATGGCTTGGTTTTTGCTCTGACATTCACTGTCAACTGCAGGACCTTATATAGACAGGTTTTTCCCTTTCCAAATCATGTCCAATCAAATGAATTTACCACAGGTGGCCTCCAATCAAATGAATAATTTTGCACGCCCAATTTTTCAGTTTTTGATTTGTTAAAAAGGTTTGAAATATCCAATAAATGTCGTTCCACTTCATGATTGTGTCCCACTTGTTGTTGATTCTTCACAAAAAAATACAGTTTTATATCTTTATGTTTGAAGCCTGAAATGTGGCAAAAGGTCGCAAAGTTCAAGGGGGCCGAATACTTTCGCAAGGCACTGTACTAGTTATATAGAGCAGACTAGTTATATAGAGCAGACTAGTTATATAGAACAGACTAGTTATATAGAACATACTAGTTATATAGAACATACTAGTTATATAGAGCAGACTAGTTATATAGAACATACTAGTTATATAGAACATACTAGTTATATAAGGCAGACTAGTTATATAGAGCAGACTAGTTATATTGATATTTAGAGCAGACTAGTTATATAGAGCAGACTAGTTATATAGAGCAGACTAGTTATATTGATATTTAGAGAAGATTAGTTATATTGATATTTAGAGCAGACTAGTTATATTCATATATAGAACATACTCATTATATTGATATATAGAGCAGACTAGTTATATAGAGCAGACTAGTTTTATAGAGAAGACTAGTTATATAGAGCAGACTAGTTATATTCATATATAGAGTAAAATAGTTATACTCAGAAATAGAGCAGACTAGTTATATAGAGCAGACTAGTTATATAGAGCAGACTATTTATATTGATATACAGTTGAAGTCGGAAGTTTACATAAATCTTTGCCAAATACATTTAAACTCAGTTTTTCACAATTCCTGACATTTAATCCTAGTAAAAATTCCCTGTCTTCAGACAGTTAGGATCAGCACTTTATTTTAAGAATGTGAAATGTTAGAATAATAGTAGAGAGAATTATTTCAGCTTTTATTTCTTTCACCACATTCCCTGTGGGTCAGAAGTTTACATACACTCAATTAGTATTTGGTAGCATTGCCTTGAAATTGTTTAACTTGGGTCAAATGTTCCGGGTAGCCTTCCACAAGCTTCCCACAATAAGTTGTGTGAATTTTGGCCCATTCCTCCTGACAGAACTGGTGCACCTGAGTCAGGTTTGTAGGCCTCCTTGCTCACACATGCTTTTTCAGTTCTGCCTACAAATTTTCTATAGGATTGAGGTCAGAGCTTTGTGATGGCCACTCCAATACTTTGACTTTGATGTACTTGAGCCATTTTGCCACAACTTTGGAAGTATGCTTGGGGTCATTGTCCATTTGGAAGACCAATTTGCGACCAAGCTTTAACTTCCTGACTGATGTCTTGATGTTGCTTCAATATATCCACATAATGTTTCTTCCTCATGATGCCATCTATTTTGTGAAGTGCACCAGTCTCTCCTGCAGCAAAGCACCCCCACAACATGATGCTGCCACCCCCACAACATGATGCTGCCACCCCCGTGACATGATGCTGCCACCCCCACAACATGATGCTGCCACCCCCACAACATGATGCTGCCACCCCCATGCTTCACGGTTGGGATGGTGTTCTTCTTCTTAGTACGATCTTTCTCCCCATGTGCAGTTGCAAACCATAGTCTGGCTCTTTTTTTGTATATAGAGCAGACTAATTATATAGAGAAGACTAGTTAGATTCATATATTGAGCAGACGAGTAATATAGAGCAGACTAGTTATATTGATAATTCGAACATACTAGTTATATTCATATATTGAGCAGACTAGTTATATTCACATACAGGAATAGAGCAGACTAGTTATTCAGAGCAGACTAGTTATATTCACATACAGGTATAGAGCAGACTAGTTATATTCACATACAGGAATAGAGCAGACTAGTTATATTCACATACAGGAATAGAGCAGACTAGTTATATTCACATACAGGAATAGAGCAGACTAGTTATTTTCACATTCAGGAATCGAGCAGACTAGTTATATTCACATACAGGAATAGAGCAGACTAGTTATATTCACATACAGGAATAGAGCAGACTAGTTATATTCACATACAGGAATAGAGCAGACTAGTTATTTTCACATTCAGGAATCAAGCAGACTAGTTATATTCACATACAGGAATAGAGCAGACTAGTTATATTCACATACAGGAATAGAGCAGACTAGTTATTCAGAGCAGACTAGTTATATTCACATACAGGTGTAGGGCAGACTAGTTATATTGATATACAGGTATAGAGCAGACTAGTTATATTCACATACAGGAATAGAGCAGACTAGTTATATTCACATACAGGAATAGAGCAGACTAGTTATATTCACATATAGGAATAGAGCAGACTAGTTATATTCACATACAGGAATAGAGCAGACTAGTTATTCAGAGCAGACTAGTTATATTCACATACAGGTATAGAGACGAGCAGTTCATGTACCCTCCAGCTCCCTTCTAGGCCCATCCACATCAACTATTGAACAGTCTCCCCTGTGTCCCACTGACAGACCACACAGTAAAGGGCCTCCAGCACAGAGAGAAGAGAAAGAGAGAGTGTTTGTGTGTTTGCATGCGCGTTTGTGTGTGTCCTGGTTACAGCCCACACTTCCCTGGCTTTGACAGAGGTCCTGGGAGTGAACAAGAGGTCAGAGAGCATCGCTATGAGAATTGAACGGGATCAGCATGACAGAGACAAACGACACTAGCGAGAGAGAGAGAGAGAGCTCAGTCAACCTGCACATGTCCTCTATGCCATTGTTATTGTCCATTGAATTGTTATTTTTACCCTTGATTATTGTTGTTACTGATTGTCCCCTTGTCAATCTTGATTATTGTTGTTACTGATTGTCCCCTTGTCAATCTTGATTATTGTTGTTACTGATTGTCCCCTTGTCAATCTTGATTATTGTTGTTACTGATTGTCCCCTTGTCAATCTTGATTATTCATATTTTAATTATGTTAATATTGTAAATGTATCACTTCATCTCCAAAGTATGTTTTGTAACATGTACATTGATACATCATGCCAATTAAATTGAAATGAGAGAGAGGTACAGTAGATCTAATGGTTAATAGATTGATAGTTTGATAGTGAGTGTTAGCGTTAGTAATAGTATTGGTGATAGTGTTTGTGACAGCATTAGCGACAGTATTAGTGACAGCATTAGTGACAGCATTAGTGACAGCATTAGTGACAGCATTAGTGACAGCATTAGTGACAGCATTAGTGACAGCATTAGTGACAGCATTAGTGACAGCATTAGTGACAGCATTAGTGACAGCATTAGTGACAGCATTAGTGACAGCATTAGTGACAGCATTAGTGACAGCATTAGTGACAGCATTAGTGACAGCATTAGTGACAGCATTAGTGACAGCATTAGTGACAGCATTAGCGACAGTATGTTAGTGACAGTGTGTTAGAGACCGTGTGTTAGTGACAGCATTAGTGACAGCATTAGCGACAATATTAGCGACAGTATTAGTGACAGCATTAGTGACAGCATTAGCGACAGTATGTTAGTGACAGTGTGTTAGAGACCGTGTGTTAGTGACAGCATTAGCGACAATATTAGCGACCGTGTGTTAGTGACAGTGTGTTAGTGATAGCATTACTGATAGTGTTAATGATAGTATTAGTGATAGTGATAGTATTAGTGATAATATTAGTGATAGGATTAGTGATAGTATTAGTGATATTATTAGTGATAGTATTAGTGATATTATTAGTGATAGTATTGGTGATATTATTAGTGATAGTATTAGTGATATTATTAGTGATATCATTAGTGATATTATTAGTGATAGTGATATTATTAGTTATATTATTAGTGATATTATTAGTGATAGTATTACTGATAGTATTAGTGATAATATTAGTGATAGTATTGGTGATATTATTAGTGATATCATTAGTGATATTATTAGTTATATTATTAGTGATATTTTTAGTGATAGTATTAGTGATATCATTGCCAAAGTAAGTGAAATAGATAATAAACAAAAGTCAAATAAAAAACGTACAGTAAACATTAACCTCACAAAAGTTCCAAAAGAATAAAGACATTTGAAATGTCATATTATTTTTTATATACAGTGTTGTAATGATGTGCAAATAGTACAAACAGGAAATATTTACAATGGTGTTTATTCTTCACTGGTTGCCCTTTTCTTGTGGCAACAGGTCACAAATCTTGCTGCGGTGATGGCACACTGTGGTGTTTCACCCAGTAGATATGGGAGTTTATCAAAATTGGATTTGTTTTGGAATTCTTTGTGGGTCTGTTTAATCTGAGGGAAATATGTGTCTCTAATATGGTCATACATTTGGCAGGAGGTTAGGAAGTGTAGCTCAGTTTCCACCTCCTTTTGTGAGCAGTCCGCACAGAGCTCGCCTTCTCTTGAGAGCCAAGTCTGCATTCTGAGTCTGTACATAGATTTCCTTAAGTCACAGTGGTCAGGTATTCTGTGTACTCTGTTTAGGGCCAAATATCATTCTAGCTTGCTCTGTTTTTTAAAATTCTTTCCAATGTACCAAACATATTATTATTTGACCCTGCTGGTCATCTATGAACATTTGAACATCTTGGCCATGTTCTGTTATAATGTGATACAGAATTGCTATTATTTTAAATTTCTAGACCTTAAAGCAAGAATCACCTAGCCATCAGAAGCTAACCAGCTAATTAGCTACAAGCTATTTCGTCATTGTTAGCCACTGCTAGCGGCCTTTACCTTCTTCATAAGTACCAGCCTTTGTTTTAGCCAGGATAACACTCGCCAGCCTACAAGTAACGGACTGTCTCACCACTACAACGCCGGATTCCTGTCGTAATCCCTGTACCATTCTCCTGATCTTCACAGCTAGAGCTAGCACCCACCGAGTTACCCAGTACCGAAGCTATCCCTGAGGCCCACCTCCCGGCCTACCCTGTTGTTCACCCAGACTCCACCCAAACACGGCTAGAACCCACTACTCCACCGGATCCTTGCCGTAAGCTCTGAACCTTGGCACCGGATCACCGCTGCTACCGAGTGGCTATAGTGGCTAACGCCCCTGCCCCGAAGCTAGCACCAGTTAGCCGTGAGCCAGGCGCATCTCCTGGATGGAAAACGAAATTACTACAACTACAATTCCTCTTTCGCCATCTGGCTTGGATCCTTAGTCGACATGGCGCCCCGCCGCACCACCACGACTGGTCTGCCGACGAATACTCCATCCGCTGTGCCTTCAACCGGCCTCCGTCGGAGCAGACGCTTCTACTAGCCCCTGGCTACTAACTTTAAACGCTGTGTTGCCCGCATGCTAGCGTAGTAATGACTACTCCGCGGCTTCCCTGTTCCATCGATTGCTGCCTCCTGGACCCTATGATCACTTGGTTACATAGCTGATGCCTGCTACACTGTCCATTAATCACGGTACACCATTCTTTTTATTTTTTTGTTAATCTGTCGGCCCCAGCCGCGAACTCAGGCTCTGTGTGTAGTTAACCGACCCGCTCTGCCCATTTATCAACATTTTACCTGTTGTTGTTTTAGCTGATTAGCTGTTGTTGTCTCACCCGTTGTTGTCTTAGCTAGCTCTCCAAATCAACACCTGTGATTGCTTTATGCATTGCTGTATGTCTCTCTCTGTTGTTTAGGTTAGTTATCATTGTTTTAGTTTACAATGGAGCCCCTAGTTCCACTCCTCATACCTCTAATACTTCCTTTGTCCCACCTCCCACACATGCGGTGACCTCACCCATCATAAACAGCTTTTCCAGAGATACAACCTCACTTATCACTCAGTGCCTGGGCTTACCGCCGCTGTATCCGCACCCCACCATACCGTCTGCACACTATGCCCTGAATCTATTCTATCACGCCCTGAATCTATTCTACCACGCCCTGAAATCTGCTCCTTTTATTCTCTGTCCCCAACGCTCTAGGCGACCAGTTTTGATAGTCTTTAGCCGTACCCTCATCCTACTCCTCCTCTGTTCCTCGGGTGATGTGGAGGTTAACCCAGGCCCTGCGTGTCCCCAGGCACCCTCATTTGTTGACTTCTGTGATCGAAAAAACCTTGGTTTCATGCATGTCAACATCAGAAGCCTCTCCCATAAGTTTGTTTTACTCACTGCTTTAGCACACTCTGCCAACCCTGATGTCCTTGCTGTGTCTGAATCCTGGCTTAGGAAGACCAACAATTCTGAGATTTCCATACTCAACTATAACATTTTCCGTCAAGATAGAACTGCCGAAGGGGGAGGAGCTGCAATCTACTGCACAGATAGCCTGCAAAGTTCTGTCATACTTTCCAGATCGATACCCAAACAGTTTGAACTTCTAATTTTAAAAATGAACCTCTCCAGAAACAAGTCTCTCACTGTTGCCGCCTGCTATCGACCCCCTTCCACCCCCAGCTGTGCCTTGGACACCATTTGTGAATTGATCGCCCCCCATCTAGCTTCAGAGTTCGTTCTGTTAGGTGAAGTAAACTGGGATATGTTTAACACCCCGGCAGTCCTACAATTAAAGCTAGATGCCCTCAATCTCACACAAATCATCAAGGAACCCACCAGGTACAACCCTAAATCCGTAAACATGGGCACCCTCATAGACATAATCCTGACCAACTTGCCCTCCAAATACAACTCCGCTGTTTTCAATCAGGATCTCAGCGATCACTGCCTCATTGCCTGTATCCGCTATGGGCCCGCAGTCAACCCCTCATCACTGTCAAACGCTCCCTAAAACACTTCTGCGAGCAGGCCTTTCTAATCGACCTGGCCGGGGTATCCTGGAAGGATATTGACCTCATCCCGTCAGTCCAGGATGCCTGGTCATTCTTTAAAAGTAATTTCCTCACCATCTTAGATAAGCATGCCCCGTTCAAAAAATGCAGAACCAAGAACAGATATAGCCCTTGGTTCACTCCAGACCTGACTGCCCTCGACCAGCACAAAAACATCTTGTGGCGGACTGCAATAGCATCGAATAGTCCCCACGATATGCAACTAGGGTGACACCCTAGACGCAAACTGTTACAGACCTACAGTGGGGCAAAAAAGTATTTAGTCAGCCACCAATTGTGCAAGTTATCCCACTTAAAAAGATGAGGCCTGTAATTTTCATCATAGGTACACTTCAACTATGACAGACATTGTAGGATTTTTAATGACTTTATTTGCAAATTATGGTGGAAAATAAGTATTTGGTCAATAACAAAAGTTTATCTCAATACTTTGTTATATACCCTTTGTTGGCAATGACAGAGGTCAAACGTTTTCTGTAAGTCTTCACAAGGTTTTCACACACTGTTGCTGGTATTTTGGCCCATTCCTCCATGCAGATCTCCTCTAGAGCAGTGATGTTTTGGGGCTGTTGCTGGGCAACACGGACTTTCAACTCCCTCCAAAGATTTTCTATGGGGTTGAGATCTGGAGACTGGCTAGGCCATTCCAGGACCTTGAAATGCTTCTTACGAAGCCACTCCTTCGTTGCCCGGGCGGTGTGTTTGGGATCATTGTCATGCTGAAAGACCCAGCCACATTTCATCTTCAATGCCCTTGCTGATGGAAGGAGGTTTTCACTCAAAATCTCTCGATACATGGCCCCATTCATTCTTTCCTTTACACAGATCAGTCGTCCCTTTGCAGAAAAACAGCCCCAAAGCATGATGTTTCCACCCCCATGCTTCACAGTAGGTATGGTGTTCTTTGGATGCAACTCAGCATTCTTTGTCCTCCAAACACGACGAGTTGAGTTTTTACTAAAAAGTTATATTTTGGTTTCATCTGACCATATAACATTCTCCCAATCTTCTTCTGGATCATCCAAATGCTCTCCAGCAAACTTCAGACGGGCCTGGACATGTACTGGCTTAAGCAGGAGGACAAGTCTGGCACTGCAGGATTTGAGTCCCTGGCGGCGTAGTGTGTTACTGATGGTAGGCTTTGTTACTTTGGTCCCAGCTCTCTGCAGGTCATTCACTAGGTCCCCCCGTGTGGTTCTGGGATTTTTTCTCACCGTTCTTGTGATCATTTTGACCCCACGGGGTGAGATCTTGCGTGGAGCCCCAGATCGAGGGAGATTATCAGTGGTCTTGTATGTCTTCCATTTCCTAATAATTGCTCCCACAGTTGATTTCTTCAAACCAAGCTGCTTACCTATTGCAGATTCAGTCTTTCCAGCCTGGTGCAGGTCTACAATTTTGCTTCTGGTGTACTTTGACAGCTCTTTGGACTGTAAACTCTCCTTCCAGACTCATTTTAAACATCTCCAATCCAAAATCAAATCTTGAATCGGCTTTCTATTTCGCAACAAAGCCTCCTTCACTCACGCCGCCAAACTTACCCTAGTAAAACGGACTATCCTACCGATCCTCGACTTCAGCGATGTCATCTACAAAATAGCTTCCAACACTCTACTCAGCAAACTGGATGCAGTCTATCACAGTGCCATCCGTTTTTTTTTACCAAATCACCTTATACCACCCAACACTGCGACCTGTATGCTCTAGTCGGCTGGCCCTCACTACATATTCGTCGCCAGACCCACTGGCTCCAGGTCATCTATAAGTCTATGCTAGGTAAAGCTCTGCCTTATCTCAGTTCACTGGTCATGATAACAACACCCACCCGTAGCACGTGCTCCAGCAGGTATATCTCACTGATCATCACCAAAGCCAACACGTAATTTGGCCGCTTTTCCTTCCAGTTCTCCGCTGCCAGTGACTGGAATGAATTGCAAAAATCACTGAAGTTTGAGACTTTTATGTCCCTCACCAACTTTAAACATCAACTATCTGAGCAGCTAACCGATTACTGCAGCTGTACATAGTACATCTGTAAATAGCCCACCCAATCTACCTACCTCATCCCCATATTGTTTTTATTTGATTTACTTTTCTGCACTTTTGCACACCAATATCTCTACCTGCACATCATCATCTGCTCATTTATCACTCCAGTGTTAATCTGATAAATTGTAATTATTCGCTCCTATGGCCTATTTATTGCCTACCTCCTCATGCTCCTTTTGCACACACTGTATATAGACTATTTTTTCTACTGTGTCATTGACTTGTTTATTGTGTTATTGGCTTGTTTATTGTTTACTCCATGTGTAACTCTGTGTTGTTGTTTGTATCACACTGCTTTGCTTTATCTTGGCCAGGTCGCAGTTGCAAATGAGAACTTCTTCTCAACTAGCCTACCTGGTTAAATAAAGGTGAAATAAAATAAATAATCTCCACCCAGCACAGCCAGAAGAGGACTGGCCACCCCTCATAACCTGGTTCCTCTAGAAGTTTCTTCCTAGGTTCGGGCCTTTCTAGGGAGTTTTTCCTAGCCAACTTGCTTCTACACCTGCATTGCTTGCTGTTTGGGTTTTTTGGCTGGGTTTCTGTAGAAGACTTTGAAATATCAGCTGATGTAAGAAGGACTTTATGAATACATTTGATTTTGTCAAGTAAATATATTTGTTTGGGGCTAATTGTGTTGCTGTCCTGGGGCTCTGTAGGGTCTGCGTTTGTGAACAGTTTGCTTAGGGAACTCTTCTCCAGGTTAATTTCTCTGTAGGTGATGGCTTTGTTATGGAAGGTTTGGGAATCGCTTCCTTTTAGATGGTTGTAGAATTTAACATCTCTTTTCTGGACTTTGATAATTAGTGGGTATCGGCCTAATTCTGCTCTGCGTGCATTATCTGGTGTTTTACGTTGGAAACAGAGGATATTTTTGCAGAATTCTTCTCTCTCTGCTCACACACCTCTCTATGAGTTGTTCCAGTGCTGGTCTGGTTCGGCTCTTTGCCACACGGTTAGGAAAGTTCATCAGGCACCTTGTGCTGCTTGGTGCCAAACTTCTCCATGAGAGAGTGTCTGTGTGTGTGTGTGTGTGTGTGTGTGTGTGTGTGTGTGGGATGCATTTCTGTAGGTTACATCAGCCGGTGTCTGCAACAACAACAACAGCCTCCACCCCTGGGTCCAGCTGGAGAACGACAGGCTGCCAACACAATAGTCACACTGAGGACATTTACCAGGAAATTGCATGTGTAGCAGCACAGAGGGATCCTAAAGAGAGAGAGTGAATGATGACTGTAATATATTTATAATGGTGAAGCAGTGATTTATGTAAATAGCCCAAAGCAGCGACACACTTTCACAGAACACTACAAAACACAGATTCTCTCTTTTCTTCCATCTCGCTCTCCTCTCTCCATCCAGTGTTGATACCGGATGATGAGTCATCAGAGAAGAGGAGTGCAGGGAGGGAGCGAGGGCAGGAGGTGTGATTCTCACTGTTAGACTGAATCATATCTCTACTCTAGTCACTTTACTGTAGATCTGCCCTGGGACCTACAGCACTATCTGCACAAACAGTTACAATATGTCACCTCATTGAACCTTAAGGGTGTTTAACACCAAATACGTTTTCTTTTGTTCATTAATACAAGCACATCTTTTTAATGACGCCATTCACATCAATTGCGAAATATCGTCATGCCGCAATCCGTCAACTATTTATTAGGAACTGTTATTAGAACTGGAGATAGAAGCATTATATTTAAGCAATAATGCCCGAGGGGGAGTGGTATATGGCCAATATACCACGGCTAAGGGCTGTGTCCAGAAACGACGCAACGCGGAGCCCTGGCAAAATACCACACCGCCTCGGGCCTTGGCTGCTTAAATATCTCCAGTTCTACACATGTGTCAAAGCCAGACAGACAGATGGAGGCGCAGAAATAACAAAGCCATAGAATCAAATGAAATATTAAACAAAATTACAATCCAAATAAGCAATCCATAGTGAAGTGTGATTGCACAAGCCCTAACGTCCATGAATTAGAGGCACATCAGAGTGAGATAAATGGAGAAAGGGAGAGAGAAATGGAAAAAGGGAGAGAGAGAAATTGAGAGGGAGGGAGAGAGAGAAATGGAGAGAGAGAGAGAAATGGAGTGAGAGAGAGAAATGGAGTGAGAGAAATGGAGTGAGAGAGAGAGATGGAGTGCGGGAGAGAGAGAAATGGTGAGAGGGAGAAATGGAGAGAGGGAGAGAAAAATGGAGAGGGAAATGGAGAGAGGGAGAGCGAAAAATGGAGAGAGGGAGAGAAATGGAGAGGGAAATGGAGAGAGGGAGAGCGAAAAATGGAGAGAGGGAGAGAAATGGAGAGCGAAATGGAGAGAGGGAGAGAGATAAATGGAGAGAGAGAGAGAGAGAGAGAGAGAAATAGAGAGAGGGAGAAAGAGAAATGGAGAGAGGGAGAGAGAGCGATACAGAGAAAGAAATCAGAGCCAAAGCAGCAATAATTCTACTTTAGGGCTCAGAGGAAGAGGTGGTGAATTAGCCAATAACACACGGCTCCAGATTTAGCAGCAATAAGTGCCGTGTCATACAGCATGTCGGAGCAATTTCCCCTCTCAATCTGGAAGAGCAATCATCTCTTTAATTGGCTGAGTAATTAGGCCTTTAATTGCCCCTCAAACAGCCCCTGCTGACAGGCAGAGATCACAGTGACAGACCAAAATGGCTGCCATGCGGAACACAGTGCGGGACACAATATGGCTGCCATGCGGAACACAGTGCTGGACACAATATGGCTGCCATGCGGAACACAGTGCTGGACACAATATGGCTGCCATGCGGAACACGGTGCTGGACACAATATGGCTGCCATGCGGAACACAGTGCTGGACACAATATGGCTGCCATGCGGAACACAGTGCTGGACACAATATGGCTGCCATGCGGAACACAGTGCTGGACACAATATGGCTGCCATGCGGAACACAGTGCTGGACACAATATGGCTGCCATGCGGAACACAGTGCGGGACACAATATGGCTGCCATGCGGAACACAGTGCTGGACACAATATGGCTGCCATGCGGAACACAGTGCGGGACACAATATGGCTGCCATGCGGAACACAGTGCTGGACACAATATGGCTGCCATGCGGAACACAGTGCTGGACACAATATGGCTGCCATGCGGAACACAGTGCGGGACACAATATGGCTGCCATGCGGAACACAGTGCGGGACACAAAATGGCTGCCGCGTCAGCCAACTCCACCAGCATGAGTGGTGTGAATTTGACTGAGTATTTTATTTGTCAGTTTATAAAGCCTCTCCTTTCTTCCTCCAGACCTTTATGAGGCCCCTGAGTTCTCTCTCCAGTAGCCTGGCCTGTCCGTCTGGCCTTGGCTGTGTGAGAGAGTGCATGAGTGTGGGAGAGTAGGGGTGATTGAGTGTGTTGTGTTCGAGTCCGAGGACCTGTGTGACTGTGTAGATATCCAGGGTTAGAGGTACAGGGAGATAATGTGCTGATGAGGGACATTCCAAACATCAGACAGGTCTGAGGAAGAGAGAACTGAGGGAGGATGAGGTGTGTGTAGCAGCCAAATACACTTTGGGAGGAGAGGGTGTGAGTGGTGGCTTTCCTGTGGAAAACAGAAGCCTGCCAGTGGGGTCAAAGGGCAGGGGAGAGGCACTATCCTCTTCTTATGGGACACAGGTGTACCCTGTGTGTGTGTGTGTGTGTGTGTGTGTGTGTGTGTGTGTGTGTGTGTGTGTGTGTGTGCTAGTGTGTTAACCCCACTTGAGAGCTGATCATTTCTGTGTGTATGTGTGTGTGTGTGTGTGTGCTAGTGTGTTAACCCCACTTGAGAGCGGATCATTTCTGTGTGTGTGTGTGTGTGTGTGTGTGTGTGTGTGTGTGTGTGTGTGTGTGTGTGTGTGTGTGTGTGTGTGTGTGTGTATACGGTTGCGTATGTGTGAGCGGTAGGTGACCTGAGAACTGATGATTCTCTGCGAGGAGCGTTCGATGTTGGCAGGCAGGCCGAAAAACGCTGGCCGGTCGTCTTCTGGAAGATTCTCTATCACACCACGATAGTCCTGAACACACAAACACAGAGTTAAACGACTGACAGAGATGGTGTGTGTGTGTGTGTGTGTTTGTGTCTGTATAGTCTCACCAGTATGGAGCAGGAGTTGGGCAGGCTGATCTGAGAGGGGAAGGTGTGGCCTCTCTTGCTGCGTTGGTTGTGATTGGCTGAGGCAGAGAGGAGGCGTGAGGAGAAGAACTGTTCCAGGTAGGAGCGGAGGATCTTCAGGTCACATGGGTTGTCTATCCTGCCTCCATAGATGGCATTCTCCAACAGACCATGGACAAACTCCCACTGGAACACCTTACCACCATCAAACAGACGGTCGATGATCTCAAAGCCAGCCCGCAGATCAGACAGAGAGAACTCATAGAATTTAGTCCATCCCTAGAACAGAACATTAGAACCAGACAGAGACATAGTCATGAAAACATGAAAACTTAGTCCATCCCTAGAACCACAGAGAACAGAACATTAGAACTTAGTCCATCCCTAGAACCACAGAGAACAGAACATTAGAACTTAGTCCATCTCTAGAACTACAGAGAACAGAAGATTAGAACTTAGTCCATCCCTAGAACAGAACATTAAAACTGAGTCTATCCCTAGAACCACAGAGAACAGAACATTACAACTTAGTCCATCACTAAAACCCCAGAGAACAAAACATTAGAACCACAGACAGAGAGAACAGAACATTAAAACTGAGTCTATCCCTAGAACCACGGAGAACAGAACATTAAAGCTTAGTCCATCCCTAGAACCCCAGAGACAGAACATTACAACTTAGTCCATCCCTAGAACCCCAGAGAACAGAACATTAGAACCACAGACAGAGAGAACAGAACATTAGAACCACAGACAGAGAGAACAAAACATTAGAACCACAGACAGAGAGAACAGAACATTAAAACTGAGTCTATCCCTAGAACCACAGAGAACAGAACATTAAGACTTAGTCCATCCCTAGAACCCCAGAGACAGAACATTACAACTTAGTCCATCCCTAGAACCCCAGCGAACAGAACATTAGAACCACAGACAGAGAGAACAGAACATTAGAACCACAGACAGAGAGAACAGAATAATAGAAGTTGAGACGAGAGAGAACATGACAGAAACTAAATAGAGTGACTGTCAGGAATAAACTCAGCCTCTGTATCCAAGATACCTGTCCCCTTGCTGAGACACTGCAGTGGCACTTCAGGCATCAACATGAAGTAGCATCTGAAAGGAACATGAAGTAGCATCTGAAAGGAACATGAAGTAGCATCTGAAAGGAACATGAAGTAGCACCTGAAAGGAACATGAAGTAGCACCTGAAAGGAACATGAAGTAGCACCTGAAAGGAACATGAAGTAGCATCTGAAAGGAACATGAAGTAGCATCTGAAAGGAACATGAAGTAGCACCTGAAAGGAACATGAAGTAGCACCTGAAAGGAACATGAAGTAGCACCTGAAAGGAACATGAAGTAGCACCTGAAAGGAACATGAAGTAGCACCTGAAAGGAACATGAAGTAGCACCTGAAAGGAACATGAAGTAGCACCTGAAAGGAACATGAAGTAGCACCTGAAAGGAACATGAAGTAGCATCTGAAAGGAACATAAAGTAGCACCTGAAAGGAACATGAAGTAGCACCTGAAAGGAACATGAAGTAGCATCTGAAAGGAACATGAAGTAGCATCTGAAAGGAACATGAAGTAGCATCTGAAAGGAACATGAAGTAGCATCTGAAAGGAACATGAAGTAGTATCTGAAAGGAACATGAAGTAGCATCTGAAAGGAACATGAAGTAGCATCTGAAAGGAACATGAAGTAGCATCTGAAAGGAACATGAAGTAGCATCTGAAAGGAACATGAAGTAGCATCTGAAAGGAACATGAAGTAGTATCTGAAAGGAACATGAAGTAGCATACACAGTCAGTGTGTACTGCAGAAGGTGAATGGCATTCAGACACGAGGAGGGAGGACACTATTTAAACCCTCGCCTGGAGGGGTCCTCAAAGCTCCATACTCCACCAGTCTAATTGACAGAGCTAGCATCAGTATTCAGATCAGTATTAAACAGCCATATCATGCTAGTCTAGCAGCTGAAAACATCCGTGTGTGATATGGGATGCATGAGCCTGTGGGACCAGAAACAGTGTGATGTGGGAGCCTGTGGGACCAGAGACAGTGTGATGTGGGAGCCTGTGGGACCAGAGACAGTGTGATGTGGAAGCCTGTGGGACCAGAGACAATGTGATGTGGGAGACTGTGGGACCAGAGACAGTGTGACATGGGAGCCTGTGGGACCAGATATCGTGTGATGTGGGAGACTGTGGGACCAGATATAGTGTGATGTGGGAGACTGTGGGACCAGATATAGTGTGATGTGGGAGCCTGTGGGACCAGCTATAGTGTGATGTGGGAGCCTGTGGGACCAGAAACAGTGTGATGTGGAAGCCTGTGGGAGAAGATAGTGCGATGTGAGATGTGGGAGCCAGTGGGACCAGAGACCGTGTGATGTGGGAGCCTGTGGGAGAAGATAGTGTGATGTGAGATGTGGGAGCCTGTAGGAGAAGATAGTGTGATGTGAGATGTGGGAGCCTGTGGGACCAGAGATAATGTGATGTGGGAGACTGTGGGACCAGAGACAGTGAGATGTGGGAGCCTGTGGGACCAGAGACAGTGTGATGTGGGAGCCTGTGGGACCAGAGACAGTGTGATGTGGGAGCATGTGGGACCAGAGACAGTGAGATGTGGGAGCCTGTGGGACCAGAGACAGTGAGATGTGGGAGCCTTTGGGACCAGAGACAGTGAGATGTGGGAGCCTGTGGGACCAGAGAAAGTTTGATGTGAGATGTGGGAGCCTGTGGGACCAGAGACAGTGTGATGTGGGAGCCTGTGGGACCAGAGACAGTGAGATGTGGGAGCCTGTGGGACCAGAGACAGTGAGATGTGGGAGCCTATGGGACCAGAGACGGTGAGATGTGGGAGCCTGTGGGACCAGAGACAGTGAGATGTGGGAGCCTGTGGGACCAGAGAAAGTTTGATGTGAGATGTGGGAGCCTGTGGGACCAGAGACAGTGAGATGTGGGAGCCTGTGGGACCAGAGACAGTGAGATGTGGGAGCCTGTGGGACCAGAGACAGTGAGATGTGGGAGCCTGTGGGACCAGAGACAGTGAGATGTGGGAGCCTGTGGGACCAGAGACAGTGAGATGTGGGAGCCTGTGGGACCAGAGACAGTGTGATGTGGGAGCCTGTGGGACCAGAGACAGTGTGATGTGGGAGCCTGTGGGACCAGAGACAGTGAGATGTGGGAGCCTGTGGGACCAGAGACAGTGAGATGTGGGAGCCTGTGGGACCAGAGACAGTGAGATGTGGGAGCCTGTGGGACCAGAGACAGTGAGATGTGGGAGCCTGTGGGACCAGAGACAGTATGATGTGGGAGCCTGTGGGACCAGAAACAGTGTGATGTGGGAGCCTGTGGGACCAGAGACAGTGTGATGTGGGAGCCTGTGGGACCAGAGACAGTGTGATGTGGAAGCCTGTGGGACCAGAGACAATGTGATGTGGGAGACTGTGGGACCAGAGACAGTGTGACGTGGGAGCCTGTGGGACCAGATATCGTGTGATGTGGGAGACTGTGGGACCAGATATAGTGTGATGTGGGAGACTGTGGGACCAGATATAGTGTGATGTGGGAGCCTGTGGGACCAGCTATAGTGTGATGTGGGAGCCTGTGGGACCAGAGATAGTGTGATGTGGGAGCCTGTGGGACCAGAAACAGTGTGATGTGGGAGCCTGTGGGAGAAGATAGTGTGATGTGAGATGTGGGAGCCAGTGGGACCAGAGACCGTGTGATGTGGGAGCCTGTGGGAGAAGATAGTGTGATGTGAGATGTGGGAGCCTGTAGGAGAAGATAGTGTGATGTGAGATGTGGGAGCCTGTGGGACCAGAGATAATGTGATGTGGGAGACTGTGGGACCAGAGACAGTGAGATGTGGGAGCCTGTGGGACCAGAGACAGTGTGATGTGGGAGCCTGTGGGACCAGAGACAGTGTGATGTGGGAGCCTGTGGGACCAGAGACAGTGAGATGTGGGAGCCTGTGGGACCAGAGACAGTGAGATGTGGGAGCCTATGGGACCAGAGACAGTGAGATGTGGGAGCCTATGGGACCAGAGACAGTGAGATGTGGGAGCCTGTGGGACCAGAGAAAGTTTGATGTGAGATGTGGGAGCCTGTGGGACCAGAGACAGTGAGATGTGGGAGCCTGTGGGACCAGAGACGGTGAGATGTGGGAGCCTGTGGGACCAGAGACAGTGAGATGTGGGAGCCTGTGGGACCAGAGAAATTTTGATGTGAGATGTGGGAGCCTGTGGGACCAGAGACAGTGTGATGTGGGAGCCTTTGGGACGAGAGACAGTGAGATGTGGGAGCCTGTGGGACCAGAGACAGTGAGATGTGGGAGCCTGTGGGACCAGAGACAGTGAGATGTGGGAGCCTGTGGGACCAGAGACAGTGAGATGTGGGAGCCTGTGGGACCAGAGACAGTGAGATGTGGGAGCCTGTGGGACCAGAGACAGTGAGATGTGGGAGCCTGTGGGACCAGAGACAGTGTGATGTGGGAGCCTGTGGGACCAGAGACAGTGAGATGTGGGAGCCTGTGGGACCAGAGACAGTGAGATGTGGGAGCCTGTGGGACCAGAGACAGTGAGATGTGGGAGCCTGTGGGACCAGAGACAGTGTGATGTGGGAGCCTGTGGGACCAGAGACAGTGTGATGTGGGAGCCTGTGGGACCAGAGACAGTGTGATGTGGGAGCCTGTGGGACCAGAGATAATGTGATGTGGGAGCCTGTGGGACCAGAGACAGTGTGATGTGGAAGCCTGTGGGACCAGAGACAGTGAGATGTGGGAGCCTGTGGGACCAGAGACAGTGTGATGTGGGAGCCTGTGGGACCAGAGACAGTGAGATGTGGAAGCCTGTGGGACCAGAGACAGTGAGATGTGGGAGCCTGTGGGACCAGAGACAGTGAGATGTGGGAGCCTGTGGGACCAGAGACAGTGTGATGTCAGCACACTGTAAGGTTCTATGTGTAGTCAGACTCTGAAACAGTTAAGATGTGTGGCGAGATGTATTATCTTTACCACTCAGCCAAAATAACCCTGACTCACCTCCAACACGCACATCCCTACAGGGAATGTTAATGTGTTGATATTCATATCAGGATCATTGCCTTCATTGTTATTCAGAGTTATGTGTCGCTGTGTGTTAACCTACTGAGGGGTTATTGATGGACGGAAAATCCTATATCAAATCAGCCACATGCTGGGACAATATAAGCAAATGCACACACCTACTTTATCGCAAAATGCAGGGAGGGAAAGTGGTGCCGATTAAATACGTCTGTGAAACCACATGTCTGACTGATGCTCTTCTGTGACGAGACTGATGAGCATTAACATGGTACAAGCACCGTCTGTGACGAGACTGATGAGCATTAACATGGTACAAGCCCCGTCTGTGACGAGACTGATGAGCATTAACATGGTACAAGCCCCGTCTGTGACGAGACTGATGAGCATTAACATGGTACAAGCCCCGTCTGTGACGAGACTGATGAGCATTAACATGGTACAAGCACCGTCTGTGACGAGACTGATGAGCATTAACATGGTACAAGCCCCGTCTGTGACGAGACTGATGAGCATTAAC